>NW_025855083.1:0-53157 GCF_002878395.1 Capsicum annuum
TTATCACTAAGCAAATAATTTGGCACATCTTATTTAGGGCTAGTGTAATACCCCAAAAAATCAAAACCAATATTAGCGCCATGCTTCAAGCTCATGCATGGTATATCATGGTTCTTTTATAGTTTTAGAAGTAATTTATATATATATATATTAAGGCTTCAAATAACTTCCAGCTATCGGACGAATCAAAACATTCCTTACCGATTGAATTCTTTGAAAGGATATTTCTATAGTCAACTTCAAATGAGTATATATCTAGTTATACTATAAATTTTTCATCTCATGACCCACCAAAATATTTATAATTGAATTATATTTCCAACGATACCAATTTTGCCAAAATCCAATATCTAAGAAAAATGTTATAACTATTTTACTCCACCATGTCTGCCTGGCAAATGAGTGATGACATGACCTGACGACTTATCATAAGTCTGATCCCTTACCAGCCCATGTCGTTAGGATTAGACAGAACCCCAAAAATTCCAGCTCCCAGGTGACTACCTGGGCTGATGGGCTATCACAAATTTGACAGCTTATCAGCCTTGGTCGTCAGCTGATTATTTCAAAAATTGGGAAGTGATTTCGTAGGGGTATTTGGGTCTTTTTCCCTCACTCTAAACACTATATTAAAACCCTAAAAATGCTATTATCCCATTATTTTTTCATTTTCCTCAAGAACAGGAACATTCTCTCCCAAAATGGGTTAAACCCTAGTAAAGAAAAATTAAGAACAAGCCTAAGGATTTCTTTAAGAACCTTCAAGAAATATTAGATCTATTTCAAGATCAAGCTTTAAGGTATGCGTAGTGTTCATCCATAGATATCTTTCAACCATGGAGCTCAATAATCATGTTTTAAATCATGAATTGTGATTATCTTTTTGTGGTATGATTATCTTCATGCTGATGATTGTTATTTGGTTTTCAAGATGGTATCTTGATGTATTTTCATGAAGTATGTGAGCATGTTAGTTGAAATCCATGAACTTGGGTGGCTTAAGATTGTTAAATTGATAAGTATACCTATGCCTAAATTTGTAAATGTAAGGTGTTTCAGAAAATGCCTAGAATGGTAGAAATCATGTAATATAGCTTATGGGTGAACTATATGATAAATTCATGCTAGTCTATTATGTTCAAAGGGCTCACCTATAATAGTTGTGAATATATGTGTAATGGAATGTAAATGATGATTGGAAAATGGATTCATAGTGTGTCTATATGCATTCCATGTTATGTTCAAGATCATGATTATAAAAAACCACATGAGTTATCCCTAATTATTATAGTATGAACTATTGATGTTGGTCATGTATTCAAGAATATATAGTATTGTCAGTTTCCTTCTATCGAGTCCTGGGGGTACTTGTACCTAAAAAATATAGTTGTGTGCCTAGAGCCAAGTCGTGTTTTCATGATATTCTCAGTCAAGCCACGATCCATAGAACTCAGTCAGTCAGCTAACTCAGGAAAACTTAAAAATCTCAAAAATATTAGTAATCTTAGTGTTCTTAGTACTCAATAATATTAGTAACCTCAGTATTCCCATTAATCTCAGTAATCTCATGAACTCAATCAAGTTATCAAATATTAATAGTATTCTATAAGTCATGGAACTCAGTAAACTCAGCCCAAGTACAGTTCAGTTAAACATGATCAGTCTATTCAAATGGGAGTAGGAGTTAGCACCGAGGGGGCCCAAGGATAGGAACTCACCTATTATTTTGAGGGTTTGATTCTTAGCAATCATCCTTGCGCTCTAGAACTACGTAGCCACCCCAGATTGAGACATTATATCCTATTATATAAGGGTAGATGAGGTGTTTAACCTGCTATATGAGGGTTCCCACCGTTCTCATTAGAGTAACCTGTTATAAGAGGGTAACTCATAGTTGTCTATACCAGTGGCGTGGTATTGACACCCTTCCAGTCAGGGCAGAGATTCAACCCCAGCTTAGTTATAATGGCATATATGGGGCATGTCCGTTAAATAACTACTTCCCACAGTTTCAGTTATAGATTTTAGGATAGTTAGATACAATCACCCAGTCTCAGTAAAAGAACTCAGATAGTTCTTCAGATTTCAGGACTGTCAGATACAGTCCACTCATATAAAATATAGATCTCAGATAGTTCCATCAAATTCAGGACTATTAGATACAGTTACCCATGTTTTCAGTTATATAAGTCATGTTATCTATCAGTACACACAAGTTATCAGTACTCAGATTTAGGATTGTCATATACAGTCAATAAGACTAGTTGTTTATAATCAAAACTGTCAGAAATAGTCATTCATTATTAGCAATATATATATTATCAGTCCTTCAGTATTTAGTAATACAGTATTAATTCCTCACTTTTTAGTGACTCATTTTTAGTGTCTATAAAATCATGTTGTCAGTATTCAGTCTCAGTAGTCAGTATCACCATGAGTTCAGTTACAGTTAATTATGCATGTATGTATTCTCACATTCATATCAGTCAGCATTGTTCATGCATACAACCCTTTGCATTTAGCCTACCTCACTTGTATACTCAGTACATCCAATCGTACTAACGCATTCGTTCTATGGTGTTTTAATTTACCCCATCAGTTCAGAGGCACGAGTTTTAGAGCAGCAGTAGCATTACAGATTTTCAGCAGTCAGAATTAGCAGTGAGTCCTTATTCTCCAAGGAAATGATTACAAATTAATTACTTTAGTATTTTAGTTCGTCTTTCAGTAGTCAGGAGTTAGTTGGAGATATGTTCCTTCTACTCCATACTTCAAATAGTTAGAGGCTTTCAAACTAGATTACATACTAGATTTAGACTTCAGTATTTCAGTTTTGTTTTGGTATTGTGATACCACTTTATTCATACATTGTTATTATTCAGATTATTTTCAGTATTGAACCTTATGGCCTTTCAGTTCATGTTTCCATATTTATATACATATATTATGCAGTGTACAGGTACAAATATCAATCATGGGTTACCTTGTTGTCCTTCGGTGTCATGAGCACTGTGTAGCATTTTGGGTACCATATTTAGGGTGTTACAAACTTGGTATTAGAGCCTAAGGTTTAACAGTGTCCTAGTAAGTCTAAAAGTCGCATCTAGTAGAGTCTTGTACATGGGTGTATTGTGCACCAAACTTATATGCAGGAGGCTATGAGATATTTTAGGAACAGTTTCCCTTTTTTCGCATCTCATATTATCCTATAGAAAGGTTCTCTAAGAAACTCATGTAGATTCTCATCATGCTCCACTCATGTAAACTCCACCTTACTTTCAAGGTATCAAAAATAGTAAAGCTCAAGTCCAAGAGATAGGGATTTCTCAGACACCCCCTGTAGTCAGTTATGGGACTGATTGTAGACTCAAAGTATCCCATCAGTCCAGTTATATCCAAAAGTTATACAAATTTCATTCATGAACAGGAGAACTTATTCTTTAACCCAAATTTAGATATGTCATCAGATCCCTTGTCAGAATCCTATGATAGAATAAACCTAGGAGTTTGGCATAGTAGAGTTAGGATAATATCATCCAGATTGAACAGATTATGTAGTCATGGTGATATTTATACCAAAGTGAATCAGTAGTCTTGAATAGTGTAAGCAAGAAATTAAGACTATTGATTAGAAATTAAGTGTGTAGAGATGGATTAAATTAGGAATGTGATATTAGTAGTATATGAGGAAATAGTAGTAGATAATGTGTTTAGTAAGGAAAGAATGTGTCGAACAGAGTGTAAGTATGTGGCGATGATTGTAGTTTAGTCCAGAGCTTAGTAAAGTGTTCATAGACTTAAGATGATGGCTTAAAGTTAAGGGGGAGATGATAGATCAAGTAACCAAGTCAGTCTCTCAGAATTCTAGTAATAGTGCTAGTATGAATAGAAAAAGTAGTAAGGGAAGATAATTCCTAATCCATCCTTATCTCAGTACAAGTTTTGTACTTCAGTCAGCATAATGCCTACACATGTTTCATAACTCAGTTCTATGAACATAACTTATATTCACACATTTTTCATAGAATCTTGTGCGCTTCTAGTTCCCCGATTAAGAAGTTCCAGCTCACTCAGTATTATGAATCATGTCTCATGAACATAGAAACTCCAACCTCAGGTCATGCAGTTTATGACTCATGTACATATATCATTCTTTACAAGTATACTCAGCCTCCATGACAAATGCTACGCCCCCACTAATTAGATAAATTTAGACTATGTTATGTATATCCTCAATTTAGAACTTTTAAGTAAATCCATGTTGTTGAGATTCTATTCCTCAGGTTTCATTCATGTGTCAAGTTCAGTTGTGTCTATTCATGCTTCAAGTCCTTCTGATTTAACCCTTCAGTGAGCTCTCTTTGTGGAAATAGTGTAGTGATAAGTAGTTGCTTAAATTGGAAAGAGTAAATGTATTATGTTAATATAAGATTGTCGTATCCTTATTATACATGAGGGTGTAGTTATAAAGATAGGATTGAATGTCATGTTATTGTGCAAGTAAATGGCTAGCAAGAGATAGTATTCAAAAGTTGGGAAAGTACAGAGAGTGAATATATATTTAGATACCTGACTTATGTCAGTCCCCATTGTGTAGTATGAAAACTCAGTTGCTATCTTATTTACAGATTCAGTATTCAGCACCCAGTAATCAGTGTTCAATTCCAGAATTCAGATCTCAGTATCAGTCTGAACTTCAATTATTATTATTCAGTTACCAGAACGCAGCATTTAGTTTCAATAAGAATCTCAGTTACAATCTTAGTTATAGTGTCAGCTTTAGATCCATAATCGGATCAAAAAACTCAGTTTAATTTTAGACTTGCTTGACCATAGCGTACAGTTATCAGTTACTCAGTTATAGGTATTTCAATACCTTAATCCATGGAATGTTTCCAAATCATCTAGTATGCTTGGTCCCACATTCGAAAATAATACAAACTTCAGAAATCCATGCTCAGTCACCTCATGTTACTCAGTTAGTCCTTAACTCTTATGTAAATACTCTTTAGTATCAGTCTAATTATTCAGACTAAGTTCAGACCAGTCTCACATGCCTAGTATTCAGCTATCAGTTATTCAATTAATCACATAAGTTAGTATGTTTATACATTCATTTCAGCACCTCCTAAATCTTTCAGTAGTCTTAATTGCAGTGCATAAATCTTAGTTACTTCATCTTAGATGATGTTCATAGGCCTCAACTCATCTTACCGAATCTCAATTAAGCTATGATTTTCTTACACAACTATCTTATATAGACATATTCGTATAGTTCAGTTTCTATGTCCCCAGCTATGCGCCCTAACCGAAGTCTTATGAAAGAATGTAACCATTCTAAGATGAACAAACTAGATAGGTGCAAGATCATCTTAGTTCATATATCGTGACTCAGTTTTAGATCTAAGAAATTCAATCATGATTCAGTTCATAGGTGCCTTGCACACCACCTCAGTTTCTTCAATATCTCAGATAAGTTAGCATTTTTCAAGGGATATAGCGTTCTAAGGGGGAGATACACTATGAACCCCCAAACTTTCATGACTTAAACATCCTATTCTTTGTTCACATAATGAATCCATTTTGGAGTAAGGGGTACTCATAAGTTAACCCACAAGTTCAAATCTTAATCATGAGCCATGTATTTAGGGGCTCAGTTCAGTTCACGAAATGCAGTTTATGTGTCATGTCTCAGTTCCAGTCATGTTCTCAGGATCTAATTTATGCACACTTCTAGCATAATAATGGAGTCATCAGTACAATTCAATTTACATAACAGTTTCTCTTGAACTTACTCAGTTCCATGTTCAAGTTACCATTACTGACTAGGTATTCAGTTCATACTCAGATCCCTATTTCAGACTTGGTACTAAGTACCCTTGCATATTAATACATGCATTCATATATCAGTTCAGGCATGTAATCATGCATCAGATATGCATTCTCATTGTGAGAAACTCAGTTCATCAAAACACTCAGTCGTACATTAGATATGCATGTTTAATATGATAAATTCAGCCTCTCAGTCATTTTATCCATGAAATCATGTTTTGTTAGTGTATGTCTTGTACGTACTTCAGTTGATCTTTTCTTCCATCTCAGTCAGTCTCATTCAAGGATGAATGTCCCCAAGGGTGAGATATTGTAATACCCCAAAAAATCGAAACCAATATTAGCGCCATGCTTCAAGCTCATGCATGGTACATAATGGTTCTTTTCTAGTTTTATGAGTAATTTAGATGCATATTAAGGCTTTAAATAACTCCCAGCTATTGGACGAATCAAAATATTCCTTACCGATTGAATTCTTAGGAAGGATATTGTTATAGTCAACTTCAAATAAGCATATCTCTCGTTATACTATGAATTTTTATATCATTACCCACAAATAGATATATAATTGAATTATCTTTGTAACTATACTAATTTTCCAAAATCCGATATTGGAGCAAAAAGTTATACCCATTTTACACCAGCATAACTGCCTGGCAAATGAGTGAAAACATGAGCTGATGAATTATAACAAGTCAACGGCTTATCAACCCATGTTGTCAGGCTTAGATAGAAATCCAAAAATTCCAGCTCCCAGGTGACAACCTAGGCTGATGAGCTATCAAAGATCAGATGGCTTATCAGCCTTGGTCGTCAACTGATAATTTCAGCAACTGTAAAGTGATTTTGTAGAGGTATTTTGGTCCTTTTCCCTCACTCTAAAAATGGTATTAAATCCCTGAGAAGGCTATTAACCCATGATTTTCTCATTTTCCTCAAGATCAGGAACATTCTCTACCAAAAGGGGTTAAACCCTAGTTAAGAAAAATCAAGAACAAGCCTAAGGATTTCTTCAAAAACCTTCAAAAAACATTAGATCTCTTTCAAGATCAAGCTTTAAGGTATGCGTAGCGTTCATCAATGGATCTTTTTCATCCATGGAGCTCAATAATCAAGTTTTAAATTATGAACTATGATTATCTTTTTGTGGTATGATTATGTTCCTGTTGATGGTTGTTATTTGGTTTTCAAGATGGTATCTTAATGTATTTTCATGAAGTATGTAAGAATGTTACTTGTAATCCATGAACTCAGGTGGCTTAAGATTGTTGAATTGATAAGTATACCTATGCCCAAAGTTGTGCATGTAAGGTAATTGATAAGATGCCTAGAATGATTGATATCATGTAATATTGCTTAGGGGTGAACTATATGATAAATTTATGCTAGTCTATTATGTTCAAAGGGCTCACATGTCAATGTTGTGCAATATATATGTTAATAGAATATACATGATAATTGGAGAATGGATTCATAGTATGTCTATATGCATTCCATTTTATGTCCAAGATCATGATTATGAAGTACCACATGAGTTATACCCAATTATTATAGTATGAACTATTGATATTGGTCATGTATTTAAGAATGACAAGTATTGTTAGTTTCTTTCTATCGAGTCCTAGGGTACTTGTACCCAAAAAATATAACTGTATGCCTAGAGCCAAGTCATGTTTTCATGATATGCTCAGTCAATCCATGATCAATAGAACTCAGTCAGTCAGGTGACTCAGGAAAACTCAGAAATCTCAGTGATCTTAGCACTCAATAATCACAGTAACATTAGTATTCCCATTTATATCAGTAATCTCATGAGCTCAGTCAGTTGTCATATATCTGTAGTATTCCATCAGTCACAAAACTCAGTAAACTCAGCCCATGTATTATTCAGTTAATCATGATCAGTCTATTCAGAAGGGAGTAGGAGTTAGCACTGATTGGGCCCAAGGATAAGGACTCACCTGTTATTTTGAGGGTGTGATTCTTTCCAATCATCCTTGCGCTACAGAACTATGTAGCCAGCGTAGTTTAAGACATCATCGCCTATTATATAAGTGTAAATGAGGTGGATTAACCTGCTCTATGAGGGTTCCCACCGTTCTCATTAGAGTAACCTATTATATAAAGGTCATTCACAGTTGTCTTGACCAGTGGCGCGATATTAACACTCTTTCAGTTAGGGCAGAGATTAGACCCTAGCTAAGCTATAATGGTATATATGGGGCATATCAGTTAAATAACTACTTCCCACAATTTCAGTTATAGATTTTAGCACTATCAGATACAGTCACCAATTCTCAGCAAAATAACTTAAATAGTTCTTTAGATTTAAGGACTATTGATACAGTCTACTAAGATATATTACGGAGCTCAGATAGTTCCATCAAATTTAGGGCTTTCAGATATAGTTACCCATATTATCAGTTATATCAGTTATGTTAGCTATCAGTACACACATGTTATCAGCACTCAGATTAAGAACTGTCAGATACAGTCAATCAGACTAGTTTTTTATAAGCAGAACTGTCAAAAATAGTCATTCATGTATCAACAATATATATATTATCAGTCCTTCAGTATTTGGTAATATAGTATCAATTCCTCACTATTTAGTGACTCAGTTCTCTATTTCAATAAACTCATGTTGTCAGTATTCAGACTCAATAGTCAGATCACCACGAGTTCAATTACAGTTACTTATGCATGTATGTATTCTCAGTTTATATCATTCAATATTGTTCATGCATACAACCCTTTGAATTTAGCCTATCTCACTCATATACTCAGTACACTAAGTCATACGGACGCATTCGAGCTATGGTGTTTTATTTTATGCCATAGGTTCAGAGGTACAAGTTTCAGAGCAGTAGTAGCATTGTAGATTTCAGCAGTCAGAATTAGCAGTGAGTCCTCATTCTCCAAGGACACAATTACTACTTAATTACTTCAGTTTTTCAGTTCAACTTTCAGTAGTCGGGAGTTAGTTGGAGACATGTTCTTTCTGCTCCCTACTTCAGATAGTTAGAGACTTTTAGACTAGATTATAAACTAGATTCAAACTTTAGTATTTCAGTTTTGTTTTGGTATTGTGATACCACTTTATTCAAACATTGTTATTATTCAGATTATGTTCAGTATTGAACCTTATCGCCTTTTAGTTCATGTATCAACATTTATAGACATATATTATGCAGTGTACAGGTATAGATATCAGTTATGGGTTATCTTGTGGTCCTTCGGGGTCATGAGCACTGTGTAGCATTCCGAGTACTAGATTTAGGGCATTACAGCTAGGCATGAGGTCCCATTGAGCAGTGTAGTGTTTGATAACCACACAGAAATAGTGAAAAATAGAACTAAAATAAAAGATCTTGACAAAAAATAGGAGTTATTGAAAGAGGTTACAAGTTACATTGCTAATAAGATGGTCGATGCCAAATGGGTTGCTAGAAAAACTAAGATAAAAAGGTAATCCCAAGAATTTGTGGCCAAGTTTTGATGGTCAATTGTACAGAATTGGTTTACCCTATGGGTTTTGAAAATCCCCTTACAGCTGAACAAGTAGTTCTAGAAATAATTATTATGGTGGGCTATGACATAAATTTTGCATGGTACATCATTAATAAGATCTATAAGAGAGCTTTCAGAGATTTCACAAGTATATTATCCCCCTACCTTATTTAGAAACAACGAAATATTACAGGTATACTTGTACTAACAAGTGTTGATTATTTGGTAAAGGTTGTATGTATAGTATATAAGGGTTGATTTATGAAGATACCAACACAGTTGCATAAAGAAAGATAAAAACCCTCAACTTCAGGTGGATAACCCAGCATCAGGTGGTGAAAAAGAGGTAGTATGGAAACCTACTGAGAGAACAATACTCATGGGTAGTAAGGAAAAGTAAGCACCAAAGTCCCATTATCCATTCTCACTATTCCTCTATGCCAACCCACTTTGGGTATGGTTTTTATGTCACATGATTTTATTCAGGAGTTAGATGATAGGTAGATTCATATTAATTCCCAGTTCACCAAGTTGTTAACTCATCTACCCGACTTTGACTTAAACACCTAAAGCATGCATAGAATCCTGTGTCGGTATCTATGTATTGGTTAATACGAGGGTTGCACAGGTTATACAAATACACTCTTATTATACAACCCATTCCAATAGTGATTCATGCAACACTAGTATTGGTGTTTGATTTTTTGAGGATGATGAGTTCCCTACTAATAGGGGCAAGAAGGAATAAAACATCAAGGACCATAATGTTAGTGCTTGTGATCTTGAGAGATACATGAAGAGGGAGAATAAGGACTCCTAAGCTAACTATCATGTTGACTAGATTGCTTATGAACAAAATAAATTAGGAGAGTTATCCAGATAGCAACCACCACTGCAACCAACTCCCACAAATTTTATAATTTTGGAGCCTGGGTTATTTTTGAGGCCTAAGTCGTGGTCATGTCTACCTCTGGTGCATGGGGCACCACAAGTATGCACTGAGGATGATGTATTATTTCATAGTTAGGGGTGGGGGTATACCACTTCTCGAGGGTCTTTGTTGTCATGTTTATTTTCACCCCAGTGTGGTATCATAGTAGAACCAACATATCTAGGATGTTATTTTTAATTTTTTTTAATGTTTTAGGAGAAAAATTGGGAACCTTAATATAGTCAAGTTTTGAAGGTTTCAATTTTAATTTTAGATGTTTAAAGGATACACCTTAAAAAATTTATTTTAGAGAGTGTGTTTTGGTGGTGTTAAATTGTTGTAGATATCTGATCTTGTTATGAAATTAGTATTATTAGAAAAATAAACACAGCTTAGCACTTCATGCACTGGATAGATAACATTTGATGGTGTAACCTTGTGCTATATATATGGGTGTGAGATTGTTTACCGAGTTCACTTTGAGTATGCAATCTAGATGTTTCCCAAATAGTCTTGGCTAGGTTGTAGGATGTTAGTTAGATAAGAATCATAGGTATTCTTGAGTAACTAACTTTTTTCATAAATGTCTGACCAAATGAAGTATGTATCATTTGATCCCGAATTTGAGCCTTAATTGACCATTTCTTTCATTAGCCAATTCACCTTCTGTCGAGACCCAATTTCTAAGGTCATGATGACAGACTATTATAATCCACTAGTACAAAAGTCAACTTGTTGTCTAAAACCACTAGTAATAGACTATCAAGAGAAATAGAAGAAAACAACGGATTAAATATAATAAAGAGGCTTATATATATATAAACCAACCCAAATAGTCGGTGAAGTTAGTACAAGATCTTCTAATAAAATAAGAGCATAAGGTAAAGTATAGATTAAACGTAAGTACAAACCATCTATGGATAAAACATAGATGTCTGTCCAATCTATAAGAGGTAGAGAAGTAACACTTAGATAACCAGGAGATCACCCGAAAGCTCTAATCCATAGCTGCTCAGCTTGATGCACAGAACAATGGTAAGAACTCATACTATGATATGCAGTTCGTAAAAGTGTAGTATGTGTACTAAACACATGGTACTAGATATGCATTGGCCAAATGAAATATAAAGATATCACTAGCATAAATGACATGTAAAGTCGGAAAAAACACTATAGGAAACTATCCAGGAAACTAAACATGATAATTCTAAGGCAGCAATAAGGATAAATTATCATATCCTAATAGTATTCTTGAACTAAAGTGCAATACCATATTTCACTAGTAAGTATACAAAACAAAAGTTAAAGAAAGTTATATAGTAGTATACAAGAACAAGAATACATATACTACATGACTATAAGGAAGAGAGAGATATGCAGTAATGTCATAAAAGCATATTTATATAGGGCTACTCAAGTATTAACCTAATGTAACCAACCTAATATCAAAAGGCATCCTAATAAAGTAGGAAAGATAGTGCAGAAAAAATTAGGCTCCCTAACTATAATGTCTAATCACGAGGTAACTATCACTAACATAATTTACCATAAAAGGGTAAGGGATAAAAATCATACCAACAACCTTGGGTACAGTCCATAATCAAGCTTCCATTAATTAAACATGATTACAACAATGAAGAAACCGGCTAGTCCAAACAAACAATACCTCATAGAGCCTCATAAGACTAGAATGTTCAATTAACACTCAGCAAACAACAACCGTAGCCTATATTATACTACCCCCCATAAGGTCAATATATATGAGCATAAAACAATATACTTTTAATAGGCAATGCATATGAATAAATGAATGTAAAGTAAATCCATAGTACTATATCTGATCGATGTGCCTTAATGTACCAATTCTATACACCTCATCTAGATCAACATCTTTAAAAAGAAGGACTTATGATGATCTCTCTTTTCTGTCAGTTTGGCTCAAGGACGAAGGGGCCCTTAGGGGATTCGAGAATATCTATTTACAATACCTGGTCCTGATCCAGGTATTCCAATTATCATCTTCATCTATCCACTCCATCTAGTACTAGCATATATAAATACATAAAAAGGGAATAGACTAAAATCGTGACTAGAAGGGTGTAAGTCTGTAAATCCATTGTCTGGGATCAACACTGGGACAAAATTAATGTAATAGCATAGAAGGGTCGAAATTCTCTCAAACAAAGTAAATAGAAGTGGTATAAGAAATGATTAATCATGGATCAGAATCAATCTCAGTCTAATTTTAAAAACAACATCTTTAATTTCAAAAGCTCAGAAATCATTAAATAAGGCGGTACAATTCCCATTATAAAAGAATTTGTTTTAAAAGTGAAAAGTGGAAATAAATTCCATTTTAGAAAAAAAAAAGAAAAAACATGATATTTTGTTGGAATCATTTTCCTAAGTTGGAATGAATAAACCTAAAAGTATGTATGCCATCACTATTATCCAAACAATACAACCATCAGCGTTTGTGCATCCGCTAACGAATGCCTTATTAATTTTAAGTATAGAACACTCTCATGGAGTACAACTGCTATCATGACTATGACTTTGGTCCTAATAGCATATAACTAGCATAATACTAATACCATAATTCTGGAAACTATGATCCAGCCCATTAAGTGAAATACGCTTTTATACTAAAGGATCCTTAATGTCAAACTATGCTTATCATTCCTGCAATCTAGGGTGATAGAATTCTATAGCCATAAAAAGTAATTCATCCTAAGGTAATGGTTACATCTTTATCCCCCTATCTCCCCAATTAGGCTAAGTCATGGTACAGTAGTCATAAATATTTCCTATAATTCCCACCTAACATATAATCAGTATGATACATCTTCTCATTAAGAAAAGTAGATAGGAGCCTATCTCAATGACAAAATTGCAAGTCTTGACTCACCCACCAAGTGTATGGTTTTTCTCCATTATCACCACGCTATTAAAATAATGACCTACACATCAATTGGAGTAAAATATAACCCATATTGTTATATAAAAGGTCCAATCAGAATTCAAGTCAAGCCAATCAGAATTCAAGTCAAGAACAAGCACATAAGGTTCGCAAATGGAATCCAACATTGAATTTGTCATGAGGACCCTCGGAGGACAAGGAACGTGTGCTAGCACAATGGAGAAAAATTGGGCCCCAAATCATCCCCTAAAGTTTTGAGGATTTTAAGACCTAATTTCTAATAATTTACAATGAAAAATGATGGAATTTGATGTGCAAAAATATGAGAAATAACCAAGAAGTGTTAGGCTAACTTACTTTAGCTTCAATGGATGATTCCCCACACTTCTAATGATCCAATCTATAAACAATAGTGGAAAAGGATCAAGAAAATAAGGAGAAAATTAGGCAATGAAGGTGATTTAATCGCTTGTAGATTTCTCTAAAGAGACTTAATGATTGCTTAAACAATCATAGCATTAAATCAACCCAGTGAACACTTAAGCGATCAACGCTTAATTGGTCAAATGATTGCTAAAGCGATCCCCTGAGAGAATTTGGTCTTTCTTAAGCAGTCTAGTGCCGCTTAAGTAACCTATGCTAAAGCGATGAGGCCATCGCTTAAGTGACTATGTGGGACCAAGATTGTTTTCTAAATTGATCCATTGGTAGCTTAACGAAACAAAGGTCTTCTCAAGAAGTTGCACCAGCTGAAGCGAGGCACCCAATTTTTTAAGTCCAAATAGACTTCGATTAGGTGGTCGAGATTCATTGAAACCCCATGCGCATAAAAGGTCTATGCTTCCATACCGAATTAGAAATTAAAGGAATAAAGGAACATTTGAAACTTTAATACAAGATCATTTTGACTAAATTTAGTGCACATAACTATGGTTCCATATTCATAAAATCCACCCAACTGTGCAAAATATGTCCGAAAGCCTTGACACCTGAACCAAGGGTTCCCCTAACATTAAATCAAAGTTCCAACATTGATGGAACTATTGAAATTCCCATTTGAGGACTGTTAACTATGAGTTTTGGCACAAGACCAATTCCTTGACAACAGTATGTCTAAAATATAGAAATGAACATAAAATAAAAAATAATACCCGATAGTAAAATCGATATTTTTCCCAAGTCATAAATGACACGTGGCCATTGTGGAAAGGCTGTAAATGCCAAAAATTAAGGAAATAGCCTGGAGAGTCATTACAATATCTAGTACTATAAGAATATTTGACTGCAAAAGTCAATAGATAGAAAGAGTACGAAAACTCTAAGGGACAAGTTAATGGGCCCACATGCTCTGAGCAAGACACCCAAAATAATCACTGAGAATAAATAATTTTTCCAAGGGGTTTCACCCAAGGAATCTCTTTTTGTACCAACTCTCTAACTTAACTCCTAAAACAACCACAAATCAACCTCAACAACAAAGTGGCCTCCAGCTAAATTATGAATGGTTAATGCACACAAATCCAAACCATGACACACTAATACAACATCAATATAGGTGCAACCAACTAAAAAATTAACCATGCTAAAGGCAATACAAGGCAAGAATCATACGACTAACTCCACTATCCAAATCTAACCTTCTTTTTCTTTCCAAACCAGTAATCTACTCTAAACAACCCAAAAGGTCATCCTAGTCCTGTCTGTGCAACCCATCATATTAACCATGAGTAACTAAAGAAAATCCACCAAAAATTCAAAATGATGAGCATACCAATAAGCCCATAAGAAACTTCCCAGCCTTACTGATTGGAGATGGTCAAAGCCTACAATCTCCACCCAAGGCTATAACTAGATCAAATGACCCTCAAAACAAACAACTAGGAGTTCAAATCACAAACACTAAAATGTGTATGATCTTCTCCAAGGTGTTCCACCAACTGAGGATGTAACCATGCTAAGCCCAGCTTGAGCTTACTACTTTTGCTGAGCTGGCAATTTAAAATTCAAACAAAAACTACGAACCTAGGTCAAAATAATAAAAGCCAATACTATGTGTTGACGAACAATCATTCGAGTATCTATCACGCACAATCCATCTAACTGAAGAGCACTAAATAGGTAGATAAGGAGTAGGCTTATCCAGTCTATAAATGAATGTCCAATTGAAATGAATAGATAAAATGGGGCTTCAATCAAGTTATTCAATCCATAACTATAATATCAACATAGAAATTAAACTACTCAATCCTAACTATCCAAACTAATCGTATAAATGAGTAAGCGTCCATACTCAAAATTCTAGCACAATTTCAAAGTTGTCATCACAAAAATCAAACTTCAGAACTTCAGCAAACCAGTCTAAACATAGGCTAAATACCCACATTGACCTTATTATCATAATTAAATCATATCCCCTAATGGTCCTTGCAAACTCAAATTGAAATATTATTGATGAACATAACCACAACTAGGAAAACCACCAGTTGAAGAAACAAATAATCAACTCCATATCTGCTGAACAAATAATGCATCAAGGCATAACCAAGAACTCACCAAGGTTTCAAAGATTACTAGTGATGAACAAAACTAGAGCAACTCAGTCAAATACGACCTTATCCTAAATTTGGTAAATATCATGTTCAATAGATGACAATGAATTACCATAGTCACATATCATAAAGGAGAAGCATACGATGAAGTCACAATAGGCCCAGCAAGTATCAAAAAGAGAAATTTCTAAATCCATCTAGGTAAGGCAACCTTAACCCAATTAAACCATAAATTGTATCAAAAGAATAGAGTACCAATATCAACATCAATGGTAAGGTCAAGATAGCTATTGGAGAATAAACCACATAAATCCAGCTAGTGAATTCCTAATTGGCCAACTTAAGAAGTGCTATAGAAAAGTATAACCCATTTACACTAACTTTAACTCAACTGAATCAAGAATTATACTACGTGGAAAACGAAATATCCAAGTCTACAGCAATACTAAGATCAAACTTCTCATTAGGAGAGAAACCAAAGAAATAGAAAGGGAAATGCTAGAGTTTCCAATATCAATACTATTACTAGGCGATTAACTAACCTAATTAGAAAAACAAGTCTCAAATTTATTATCTTCATAATTGGGCTATAGAGAGAATAGACAATATTAAATTTCAGCAAACAAGAAGGTCAGTCCGTGAATGTCAAACTCGAAAAAGGGCAATACAATAAAATTGCCAACTCCAAACCCGTAATAAAACCTCAAAAGGCCAACCTATCTTCAGTTTCATAGCCCACTTAAAAACTAATCTAATCTCACCAACAAAAGAGGAAAATGACCAACCTCATGCGACTAAAAGAAAGAAAACCATCCAATCGAGCTAGCCGCCAAGGACAACAACCAAGAATCTTAAGGCTCAGAATTCCAACTATATAGTGCAAATCTAGTCATCTATCAAGAAAGGATTGAGCAATGTAAAAATAATGAAAATAATAACAACAATAATAAAAACATCAATGTAAGGTGTATATGGTACCAAAAATGAAAATAAATAATAGGCACCACTATAGGACCATAAGAAGGCCAATATGCCAAGGTAAATAGGACTCAAGGCCAAATGCTACACCCCTAGGGAAATATCAATATTGATCTACACTATCCACTACTAAAGGAAAAATCTGTGGGGTGGTTACATAATCATGAATTGTACACCAAGGCATACCAAAACCAATATAAACCTTCCAAGGTATAGAATCAGTGATAGGTACAAAATATCTAATTCACTTAATGAAAAGTAAGATGGGATTAAAAGAAAACCTATTATGGTTGAAACTTAAAGTCATAAGCTTTATGTGCTTAAAGGAGAAATTTGAGCACATCCAAACTTGGTGAGTATCTAAATAACTAATTGAGGAACTAATAACTTATTGAGGCACAAAGCACACTCCCTCTAACTAAAAATGAATAGAAAGACTAATAATCCCATGACAGGGACACTCTCTAGTCTTATGAATAGTCTTTCTATAGTCATAAAAAATCCTAAAGACCAAACTTAGTTAGAAATAAGAGCTGACCTCAATTGGCTAATTGAATAAAATTTAGGACACTCCATATTAAAATAACCATCCTTCCCATAATCATAACATACCTTAGCAGCTCTAGGCTAGCGAGAAGAATATATTGAACCTGTCTAAACATTTAACTTGTATCTGGGGCACTCTCTAGACTAACGGTCAATATAAAATCAACCAAAACAAAATCCTAGAATACTCTGATGTACCAAATCCACTAGTCTAGAATGACCACCATGACCTAAAGATTTATATCGAATACTCTACAAGTTCTCATGAGAACTCAACGTAGTTTTAATACCATGACTGATCTGAGAGCTACCTGTAGTCAAAGACGCTACCCATGAGAAAAAATAGGCTACACATGAAGATGATCCCCGCTAAGAGGATCCCTACTCCTAGATGAAATATAAAAATATTATCTGATGACCTAGCCTCTTATCGCTATCTCCATATGTCCAAATACATTCTTTGTATATGGCCCTCCTATGATCGACAACGTAAGAAAAAAAGGTTCAGCTGCTATCAAATGATATGATGCCAAATTAAGTGGCAATGTTAATCCTTCAATAATGCTCAATCTCATGATTCAAATAAAATAAAATAAGAGTATGTCTGGACAACTCAAGAAACCCATCTCATACTCTAAATCTAATAAGGAGCCTTTTTGAATACCAATAAACCTAACTCTGGTATGAGTACTTCTCAATGTATTAAATATCATCTTTGGATATGAGTTATCTGGTAAAAAGATCGAAATCAACAATACTATATTTTGAATGTCTGAAGTAATCATACTCTCTTAACACCTAGGCTGGCCCCAAATCATCTAGTTGACACTAAGGATATTTGGTATTAATTTCTGACTCCCTATTTGACACTCTGCTGAAACTCTAAAAATGTATACAAAAGTCTTATCTTCATCTATTAATAACTTTGTATCATCCATCCGGAACATAATAGATTGAAATAATGTACGAGAGGTTCATATAAAAATGGACACATGCCAAGGATTAAAAAATACAATTTCCTACCAATTTCTTACCCATACCGATTTGGACAACACAACTAGACACTTAGCTCTTATACAACTACACTATTAAACTTGAGCTCTTATACAAATTTTTCATAATGCAATTTCTTTGGTCATGATGGCCCCTCCTATAACTCACTAGTAGAGTCGAAATCCATAACCACTTGTAAAAGAATATCAAGAGAAATGGAAGAATCCAATAGAATAAATATAAAAAAGAGGCTAATGTGTGTGTGTATATATATTTATATATAAAGGAACTGCAAGACCTGGTAAAGTTAGTACAAGAGTTTCTAATAAAATAAAAGAATAAAGTAAAGTTCAAAGTAATATAAATACAGACCAACTCTGCATACAACACAAAAATCATTCCAATACATAAGAGGGCAAGAAGTAATACTCAAAATATTAGGAGATCACCCCAAATCTGTCATACAAAGCTTCTCTGGTCATTACACACAACAATGGTGAGAACTCATATTATGATTTGCAAGCTGCAGAAGTATGGTATGCATACCAAACATGTGTACTCAGTAGTCATCGTCCAATTGAGCACCAATTATAATGCAAGTATAAATGACATGTAAAGTAGGAATATACACTACATACAATTCTTCGTGAAATTAAATATGATAATACAAAAGGAGCAATAAGGATAACTTATCACATCCTAATAGTTTTTAGGGACCACAATCGCAATACCATATATCACTAGTTATTATTCAAAGGAAAAATGAACAAAAGTTATATAGTAGTGTACAAGGCCATGAATACATATATTACATGAATAGGCGAGGAAAAGAAGGATACATAGTAATGCCATACATATATATAGGGCTACTCATATAATAACCTAATGTATCCGACCTAATATCGCTAGGCATCCTAAATAAGTAGAAAAGCTTGTCCTAGAAAAATTAGGGACCCTAACCATTATGTCTAACCATGAGGTAACTATCAATAATATAATATACCATAATAGGTATAGGGATAAGAATCATACCAACACCCTCGGGTACTAGTCCATAATCAACCTGCCATTAACTAAATATAGTAACAATAATAAAGAAATTGATTATTCTTAACAGACATACCTAAATGGGCCCCCATAAGCCTTGAAGATTCTATATTCACTCAATAAAAAAGAATCATAGAATATTCTTTTAGAACCTCCATTAAATCCAATAGATATGAGAACCAAACATATGATGGTGATAGGAAATGCATATGAATGGATCAATAAATATAAAGTAAATCCATACTACAATATATGATCTGAGTTCCATAATGTACCAAGTGTATTCACCTTCTATAGCTCAATAGCTCACAAAAAAAACCTACGATGACCTTTTTTGCTCTGGCACTATAGATCATGGATGAAGGGTGAAACACCTACGATTTGAACCATGAGTATGATTTCTTTATTGGATGTCACTAAATAAGGTATGGTTAGGGGTATGAGTCATACCCCTTGGATACAAATTGCATCCTTCTTTCATATTCTATCATACCCAAGGTAGTTTGGTGAGGGTCACTCATTATCCTAGGTAGAAGTGAGCCTCAAAAAAATCAAACCTTAAGGTATGATTCATACCAAGACTAATCGTATAAAGTGAAGTCTTAACTTAGAGTGCACTATTTTTGGTATGATTGATGGATACAGTATTTGGTATGAGTCGTACCCTTTGGATTCGACTCAATAGTGTGTAGTAGTAGCCTAACTAGTGTAGGAGATATATAAGGAGCCTAGGGTATGAGTTAGGGAACCATGAATACCCTAGGATATAGTTTCTTAAGTAGTTCGTAACCCAATACGGGCTCCTTATCTTGCTTTAGTTAAGGACCTTTTGGTCATTTATACATATAAAAACCTAATTTCCCTCACTATATAAATTTTTATAGCCTCTTTAAAATCCATTTTGATTAATCGAACACCTTAATACACTCTCAAACTCATTTGTGAACATTTGGAGGATAGAGTTTCAAGGGTGATCTTCAAAAGGCAAAGTGAAGTCAAGACTCATGGGGAATCAAGTTATCT
This sequence comes from Capsicum annuum, assembly GCF_002878395.1. Classification (NCBI taxonomy): domain Eukaryota; kingdom Viridiplantae; phylum Streptophyta; class Magnoliopsida; order Solanales; family Solanaceae; genus Capsicum; species Capsicum annuum. The sequence goes on from NW_025855083.1 coordinate 20,330, forward strand.
AAGACATGTAACTCTCTACCTTGTAAAATAACTCAAAAACCATGTATTTTACACTTGTATTAGTAGGTGTACATGGAGATTTTGTAATCAAATGATAAGGTCTTTGATGCCTTGTGATGAATAATGTTTACCCTTGTTTAGACTTATGTGATGCTTGATATTGGTGATTTTTGCACATACAGGTTCTTGTTGTATGTGGATTAACATGTGGATCTTGAGTAACTCGAATGATAATTTTTTCTACTTTGAAATTGGCCTTGATAAAGGCATCCACACAAGGTATTTATAAAAACATCTAAGTGAATTATCTAGTCATATGTTGATGATGTTTTGAACTAGGAAAATAGCCTAATAAGTATGAATAGTTGATAAATGATATTGCAAAATTATTATAACCCATTTTTGTAAAGTTTATAATCCGATTGATTGATGGCTAATGAGGGGTTAAAGTCCCAAGCTATGAAAATGAACTTGAATTGTGTGTTAAACTAAAATATGGTGAGAATGTGTTATAAGATATTTAGTACAATGTGAATAGTTTGTAAGAGTCTTGACGGTCATAAATTTAATTATGTCATGAATTGAATTAATGCATTGGCCTATATAAATGGTTGAGCAATAAAGGCTTCCAAAAAGACCATGTGGTCATGTATAATGTTGAATTGTCTAAATAGGTTAAAGTACCTAAGTGTGAATTTAATGGATGATGATGTATGGACAAATGGTTGGAGTCCTAATGTCGACTATGGATAGTCGCAATGGCTTGAGGTTGAAGTCCCTTGCCTAATAAAATGTCTTAAGGTTAAAGTCCGTAGCCTAATGAAATTGTTTATGGTTAAAGTCCCTTGCACAATGAGATCTCTAGAGGAGAAAGTGCCTCTCCAAATTAAAAGGCTTCGATTAGAGTCCCCTATCTATTATGACATAGGGTTAGAGTCCCTAGACTAATGTATGCGTATGTGGTTAGATTCCCTTGCCTAAATTAATGTGTATGTTTGGTTAAAGTCCCTTTCCCAAATGGACGTGTATATGGTTAGAGTCCCTTGTTTAATGATTGTATACATGGTTAAATTCCTTCATCTATGTATTTTGTGAATGTGGTTGAAGTCCCATACCTAATAAGAATTATTTTAATCTAAGGGTGAAAGGTCGGAGTCTTCCGCTTATGTCTCATGAATGAGTATTTTTAGAAAAATATTCAGACTTGTTTTCTTTTTTGGCATATGATATATCTATATGTATGGATAAGATCATGAGTATGGTTGAATATGATATATTGACTTATTATTGATTGATTAGGCTAATTTATCCTTTTCCTTGAGTTACATGCTAGCGCTCCAACCATTAACCATTTGTGGATGCTACGTCCCCATGTGACGTAGGGGTCGGAGCATCATCTTCTCTTTCTGCATAGTGATTAGGTGATCGAAGTGGCTCGTACATTGACATTGGAGTGGTGAGCTTTTTTACTTTGGGAGACATTCATCATTGGTCTCCTATTTTTTGACTTAGTATTATTTTGACTTGGTTTGGCTATTTTCGGGGGTTTGTCCCAACATATACCTTTCTAAATATCAGTTTTATTGAGGTATAGCGGACTATTGTTCACTTGGTTATATTGGTTAGTTTGATAAATCTAATGAAGTTTTTTGAAATATTTAAGTTATGACTTGTAGTATGTTCCCTTGTCTTATTATATTATCGGGATTCACCCAACCCTTATGATTGATATGATGATTAGGTTGGGTTATTGGGATGACCTTCAATTTATGTGGCCTTGAGGTGCCCATAAAATATTCCATAATTTTATGTCATGTCACATTGGTATTAGAGCCTAGGTTCATGGTCAGTTGGGTGTCCATAATTTTGTGTCAAATATATCTTTTTTAGAGGTTTGAAGTGCACCACACTTATAAAAGAGGGTCTAGGAGACATTTTAGAAAATGTTTTCCTTTCTTGTGTTTAAATCTCAGGCTATAGAGTCTAAGTTCTTCGATTCCTATAATTTTTATTTCCTATCTTTAAGATTATGCCTCTAAGGAGATCTGAGTTTTAGGTAAACACTTCTACCCTGACTGATGGCCCTATGGATGAAGCTCGTCCAATTTCTTGAGTTCAGACCTGGGGTAGGGCTATGCATCTGATGATCTTTAGAAGGTTCCACCCATCCCCACTAACCCCGATTATAAGAGTGACCCTTCTATCTCATCATGTCAAGGGGATGCTACTAATGACTAGTTTTGTCACTCTATAAACCTCTTGACTCAATTGGTAGCCTCTCAATTTCTTTTGAGGCCACAAGAATCGTCCAAGTCATGAGGTTGAGCCCTCCTATGTTTACGAGTACAAAGGTTGAGAAAGATCCTCAAGGCTTCGTTAATGAAATAGAGAGGATCTTCTAAATCTACATGCTTCAGAGTTTGAGGCTGTTGAATTTTTTCTAACAACTAAAAGATGTAGCACATAATGGTACAAAGGGTGGGAGTTTTCTTAAGGTGTTAATGCTAGTCCCGCTATGTGGGAAGATTTCTTCGAGGCTTTCTTAGATTGATTCTTTCCTCAATTGTTAAGGGAAGTAAAAGCGGAACAGTTTGTGTAATTAAAGTAAGGAAAGATGTTTTTTCAAGCGTATGCCTTAAAATTCCATCAATAGTCAAGTTATACACCCGAGATGGTTTCCAACATGATGGCTAGGATGCGTAAGTTTGTTTCTGGATTATTCAGTGAGTTAGTCCTTGAGAGCAAGGCAACTTTCTTGATTGAAAATATGGATATTTCTAGGTTGATTGTGTATATACAATAAGTGGAAAAAGAAAAAAAAAACTTATTTGAGTTTAGTGAAAAGCAAGGAAAGAAATTTAGTCTTTCTAAGCAAAGTGGTAGGGATGGTGGCAAGTGTCCATGGAAAATTAGGTGAGTTCAAGCTCATTCTTCTTGACTAATTTTCACTCCTCTTACCTAAAGTCATTGGGTCATTATTGGTCTCAGTTTAGTGGTGGGTTTTGGGGACAAGGTTTCCAATTCTAGGTTAGTGGTGCCCAGTCAACTACACTCTGCCCTTCTTACAGATTCTATGGTCAGAGTCATCATAGTTATTGTAAGAACGGGAGAAAATAATGTTTTAGTTGTGGTTAGATCGGGCACATGAAATGTTAGTGCCTATCTTTAGCAGGTTCTTTGGCCAACAAGGATCCTACTGCTACTCCACCTACTTTTATACGAAAGGGTGCTATGTCTACTTTTGCTTCTATTTCTAGAACTAATGTTGTCTCAAACTTCTTGTATGCACTTGCTACTCTCCAGGATTCTGAGGCATCTCCCGATGTTGTCATGGGTATGTTGAGATTTTTTTCCCATGATGTATATTTTTTACTTGATCCAAGGTCTACACCTTCTTATGTGACCTTGTATGTGGCTGTGTATCTCGCTGTGGTCTCGAGAGTCTATCAGTTTTTTTTACTATTTCTACCTTGGTAGGAGACTCTATGATTGCTAAAAATATCTATAAATGGGTTTGTGGTATTAGTGCTAGAGATACTCTTATAGACTTGATAGAGTTGGGCATGGTTGATTTTGATGCAATTCTAGGGATGGATTGGTAGCATAATTTCTATGCTTCCTTAGATTGTTAAACTCGTAGGGTTATGTTTAAATTCCTTAATAAGCCAGTCATTGTATGGGAAGGTGGTTCCTCAATGACTAAAGAAAGGTCTATATTAATCTTAAAGCCCAAAGGTTGATTTCAAAGGGTTGTTTGTATCATTTGGTTTGAGTTGAAGATTCTAACTCAAAAGAGCCTTCTCTATAATTTATTCCTGTGGTTAATGAGTTTCATAACTTGTTTCCCAATAATTTTCCCAGTGTTCCTCCCAATAGGGAAACTGATTTTGGGATTGATCTTGTTCTGGACACTCTTTTGATTTTCATCCCTCCATATAGAATGGCTATGGTAGAGCTAAAAGATCTTAAAGAGAAATTCAAGGACCTTTTTAATAAAGGTTTTATTCAACCTATTGTGTCTCCTTGGGGTGCGCTCGTGTTGTTTGTGCATAAGAAGGATGGTTCCCCTCGTATGTGCATTAATTATCATCAGTTGAACAAAGTGGCCATAAAAAATAACTATCCTCATCCTAGGATAGATGATTTTTTTGATAAACTTTAGGGTGCCAAGTTTTTCTTTAAGATTGATCTTAGGTCGGGTTTTTATCAGCTTAAAATTAGGGATGCGGATATCCTTAAGACTGCCTTTAAGACTTGGTATGGTCACTATGAGTTTGTCGTTATGTTTCTTGGGTTGACCAATGCCCCGACGATATTCGTGGTCTTAATGAATATGGTCTTCTATCCTTTCTTAGACATGTTTATTATTGTCTTCATTGATGACATCTTAGTCTGTTCTAAGAGTGAGGTAGATCATGTCGATCTGCTACGTGTCGTGTTGCATACTTTGAAGGATCTTTATTTGTATGCCAAGTACTCTAAGTGTGCATTTTTGTTTAAACCTACAACATTTCTTAATCATGTTATCTCTAGTGAAGGGATCTTAGTAGATCCCCAAAACGTTGCGACAATTAAAAAGTTGCCTAGACCTACCACTCTAACCGGCATTCAAAACTTCTTGGGTCTATTCGGTTACTGTAGAAGGTTTGTGGAGAGTTTTTTTACCATAGCTGCCCCATTGACCAAGTTAACCTAAAATAAGGTCAAGTTCTTGTGGTCGGATGCGTATGAGGGTAATTTTGAGAAGTTGAAAGATAAATTAACTTCGTCCCCAGTTTTGACCTTGGCCGAAGGTAATGATGGTTTTGTAGTATATTGTGATGCATCTCGCGTTTGTATCGGTTGAGTGTTGATGCAAATGGTAGGGTGGTCGCCTATGCTTCTAGGCATTTGAAAGTGTATGAGAAGAACTACACTACTCATGACTTAAAGTTTCTATTTGTGGTTTTTGCATTAAATATTTGTCGAAATTATCTTTATAGGGTTTATATTGATTTCTTTCTTAATCATAAGAATATTCAGTATGTGTTTACTCAAAAGGAGTTGAACCTTAGGCAAAAGAGGCAGCTTGAGTTGTTGAAAGACTATTATATGAGTCTTTATTACCATCCAAGAAAGGCTAATCTAGTCGTTGATGTTCTTAGTAGATTGTCCATGGAATGTTTGACCCATGTCGATGTGGATAAGCAGAAATTTGTGAAGGGCATTGTAATACCCCGTACTTCTACCAAGCTTAAATTCATCCCTAAAATGTTGAAGACTTGTTTTAACAGTGTATCCACTTTTATACATATGGTATTTTCAAGATTTTCACTTTTTATTATGTGAGAAATTGAATAAGCTTTCCATCAATACCAAATTCTCTAAAATTTCTAAGGCAGTGTATTACCTGAGCCATCAATGCATCACGGAGCAGGCCAAAATGGAAATCGTCAAAATTCAATGAGCCTCCGTGATAATGGTGCATCGTGCAACGGCTCAAATTCAGAATTTTCTTTTTACCAGTGTCTCAGCGCGATGTCTCTGCTTTCCGCTAAACTTCCAGGTCACAAACAATGTGGCAACGCGATAACGCCGCATCGCACCACCATGCAGATTCCCAATTACCCAATTCCAGTGAATTGGCATGATAGTGGTGCGTCGCTCCTAGGGTGAAAATTGGGAAATTTTCACAAAAATTAAAATACGCGTCCAAGGGTTAGAAGGGTCAATTTCCCACCCCTATTTAAACCCAATAACACGTGATTCAACTATTTGTCATCTAAAACATTGGATTTTTCTCAAGTTTCTCTCAAGAACAAGCTAGGGTTTTCAATTGGGGATTCAAATCCAAGACTCAAACTTAAGAATCTCTCCGTCAATCTTCGTAGAATCAAGAACTAAGGTATGCCTAGTGTTCATTCATGGATTCCTTTCATCCATTAAGCCCATAAATTAAGTTTTAAATCTTGTATTGTGAATATTTTGTTATGGGTTAATTATGTTCATGTGATTATGGTTAGATGATCCCCAAGTTGGAATCTTTATGTGTTGTTCACGAACCTATGATAGTATGTCGTCTAAAACATGTGAAATTAAGTTGAAATATGGAGTTTTGTTGTATTAATTTGATGGTCATGCCTATGCCCTAATTCATGCATCCTAGGTGTTTGATATAATGCCTAAGAGAATAGAAATTATGCATTATAGCTTAATTATGACCCAAGTGACAAGTGTATGCTTTACCTTATGACTAAAAATGACTTCCATGATATTGTGTGCATTATGAATTCTTGAGGGAAGGTCCATGAGATTAGGTTGATGAAAGTATGACATGTTCGTATGCAATTCCATTCAGGTACAAGATTATGATAACCATGTGCTTCATGAAATCACCAAATTAATGTATTATGAATTGTTGATATTGGTCGTATGTTCAAAAAGTGTCATGCTCTATCAGTTTAATGCTATTGAGTCCTGGGGGTACTTGTACCCGATAATTTAGCTATGTACCTATAGTCAGTGTCATATTTTCACGATACTCTCAGTCAAGCTATGATTCTTAGAATTCAGTCACTCTCATGACTCAGGAAAAATCAGTAAATTCAGTATCAGTCTAGTCCTACTCATTAATCTAAGTGACCTGAGTAGTCTCAGTTTAATCAGTACTCAGTAATTTCGGTAACCTCAGTATTCCCAAAATCTCAGTAAATTTAGTACTCTCCGTCAGTCCTCAGATCTCAGTAGTATTCCGTCAGTCAACGAAACTCAATGAACTCATTTTTGCTCCCTAAACAATACTATTAGTATCAGTCCAGTTTAGTTAATCATATCCAGTGTCTATTCAGATGGGAGTAGAAATTAGCACCGAGTGAACCTAAGGATGGGAACTCACCTTTTATATGAGGGTGTGATTCTTAGAAGCTATCCTTGCATTCCAGAACAACATAGCCAACGTAGGTTTAGACATCATAGCCTGTTTTATGAGGGTAGATGAGGTGGGTGAACCTGTTATATGAGGGTTCCCACCATTCGAACTAGAGTTACCTGTTATATGAGGGTTACTTATAGATAATCCTTACCAGTGGCGCGGTATTGACACTCTTTCAATTGGGGTTATAGATTGGACCCCAACTTAGATATAATGACATATTAGGGTCATATCGGTTAGATGAATACTTCCCACAGTTTCAATTAAAGAATCAAGACTGTCAGATACAGTCATTCAATCTTAGTAATAGAACTCAGATAGTTCTTTAGATTTCAGGACTGTCAGATACAGTTAAATCAGGACAGTGTAGAACTCAGCTAGTTCTATTATAACTAGACTATCAGATACAGTTGCTCAATATCATTTATTTTAGTTATACAGTTATTAGTATCCCATGTTATCATTATTCAATTTCAGAACTGTCAGATATAGTCAATCAGACCAGTTCTTCATAATTTGAACTGTCAAAAATAGTCTTTTCTTTGTTAATAATATAACATCAGTTCCTCGATACTCTGTAGACTCAGTTATTCAGTTTCCTAGTATTAGCACTCAGAATCAGTAAATCCATGTTATCAGAATTCATGAGTCAGTGTTATCACAAATTCAGTTACAGTCTCTTATTCACGCATGTATTCTCATGTTCATATTTTTCAGTCAGTTAGTATTGTTCTTGAATATGAACCATTGTATTCATCATACCTCACTTGCATATTAGTATATTCAACGTACTGACGCATTTGCGCTATGGTATTTTATACCATAGGTTTAGAAACAGAGCTCTCGAGCATCCTTAGTAAATCAGACATTCAACAGCCAGACTTAAAGTGAGTCCTCATTATTTGAGGATAACATGATTATTTTATTAATTTATAATTTCAATAGTTTAGAGTTAGTTAGGGATATGTCCTATCAACTACACAGTTTTCAGACAGTTTAGAGGCTTTCAGACTACAATATGTTTCAAAGAGTTTATCTTAGTTTTGGGCATTGTGATACCCCACTACAGATATTGTATTATATTTAGTATTTGTTTTTTTTTGAATCTTATGGCCTTATAGCTTATATTCTGCATATTTAAAATACATTATTTAGTGCTCAATTACAGATACCAGTCATAGTTTTGCTTATGGTCCTTTGGGGTCATGAGCACTGTGTAGCATTCCAAGTACCAGATTTGGGGCATTACAGGCGTTCTCTGTTTGGATAACCTTAGAGTTTAACTTGCAGACTTCGAGCAAGATGGTGTATGCATCTAGTTTCTCAGTCATCTTTTGGTGCTGCATTAAAGGAAAAGCAGGTATTGGACTTCAACTTGATAAAGATTAAGTGTAATATAGGTCAACACAAAGTTGTGAACTTTATGATTGGTGGTGATGGTATATTGAGATACCAAGGTTACTATGCATTCCCGATGTCGTTGAATTGAAAGAATCATAGACGAGGCTCATGAATCTCATTATCCTATTCACCGAGGTTCCACCAAGATGTATCATGATCTTAGAGAGTTCTGTTGGTGGGGTAATATGAAACTAGATGTATATATTTATGTGGGTGGCCAAGTGTATGGTGTGCCAATAAGTGAAAGTTGAGCAAATGAGGCCTGGGGGATTGTATTAAGAGATTCCATTACCAGAATAGATGTGGGAGGCAATTAATATGGATTTCATTACAAGTATTCCTCAATCTCGAAATCAATATGATTCTATTTGGGTCATTGTTGATAAAATTACCAAGTTCGCTCACTTTTTGCTCGTGAAGTTTTCTAGTGCTTTGGTTTCAATCATCCTAGATTGTGGTCCTCTATTTTCATCTCACTTTAGGAAGTCATTCCAAAAATATTTGGGTACTATAGTGTGCCTTAGAACCGCTTTCCACCGATAGAAGGCTGGGCAATTGGAGAGAACCATCCAAACATTAGAGGATATGTTAGGGGCTTGTGTGATTGAATATGGTGGTAGTTGGTATGACCACTTGCCTTTTATTGAGTTCGCTTATAATAATAGTTACCACCCTAGCATTGGTATCCCTTTTGAGGCATTGTATGGTTGGAGATGTCGATCTCCTATTGGGTGGTACAAAGTTAGTAAGGGTAAGTTATTTGGCCCCAATTTAGTTCACCAAGTCTTATAGAAGGTGAAGGTAATTCTTGATAGATTGAAAACCACTCAAAGTCACCAAAATACCAATGAGGATGTTAGGCGTATGGACTTAGAGTTTAGTATTGGCAATTGGTATTCTTAAAAGTATCTCCCATGAAGGGAGTAATGCATTTTGGTGAAAAAAGGAAGCATAGTCCCTGGTATGTTTTTCCCTACTTGATTCTGAAGAGGGTTGGCAATGTTGCCTATGGATTGATTTTCCTTTTAGCATGAACTCTATTCAATTAGTTTTTCATGTCTCTACGTTATAGAAATGTATTAGAGATCGTTGGTTGTTACCTTAAGGGGTGTTGATATCTCAGAATCTTTTTCCTATAAGGAGATCTTGATGAGGATCTTGGATCGGCAAGTTTGTCGGTTGCAAATGAAAGAAGTGGCTTCAGTGAAGGTTTTATGGAGGAACCAAAAGTTTGAGGAAGCTACTTTGGAGGAGGAAGAGGACATGAAGTCCAAGTATATGCATTTGTTTTCCATCCCAAAAACATATGATGAAGGTATGTGTTAATCTTTTTACCATGATTTATGTCATGATAAATAATGAGTTAAAGTCCCTAATATTTTGAATTAAGTTATGCCTTTTTTAGATAATGGGTTAAAGTCCCCAATATTTGAAATGATTTAGGTCTTGTTAGACCATGGGTTCAAGTCCCTAATGCCTTGAAATTATGTGTGCCATAGTTGTAATGGGTTTAAGTCCCGAACACATTGATATTGATTTATATCTTTGATAGACGATGGGTTTGAGTCCCTAGCCTTTAAATTGAGTAAGTACCTATGATGAGTCGATGGGTTAAATTTACTATGTTGTGAAATGAGTAAGTGTTTTGATAATTAGTAGGCTCGAGTCCCAAAGTCGATGAAATGAATGATTGATTGATAACGAGCATGATATGTGTTACGTTCATGCGATATGCTTTGTTCTACCTTATTTACAGGATGGTTTGATGTGTAGTAATATGTCGACTTGTGTTTATGCTTGACTTACCTGTCATTCACGGATAAATGATCTAAGTGGGGGAGAATTTAAACACCTAGGCTTCTTACCATAAGGAGAATTTCTTCATTAGATGTCATGAGCAAGGTACGACTAGGGGTATTAGTTTTACCCCTTGGATATGACTCATATCCTTCTCTTTCTTAACTCTCGTTCCCTAGGTAGTACAGTGAGGGTCACTAACTGTCATAGGTACTAATGATCCTCCAACCAATCGTACCTTAATGTACGATTCCTACCAAGACAAATCGTATAGCGTGAAGTCTTAGCTTGTAGTTAACTGCTTTTAGTACAGTTGATGGATACAGCTTAGGGCATAATTCCTACCCTTTGGATATGACTCAATAGTGTATAGTCATACCCTAATATGTATTGGTGTAACAATCCGAATTTGGTACCCGTAATGCTACATGGTTCCTATGACCTCAAAGGACCACAAGCTAACCCATGAATGATATCTTAAACTGAGCACTGAATAATAGTAATAATTTTATAATTGCAGAAACATGAACTGAAAGGCCATAAGATTCAATAACAGTACATAACTTAAAAGTATGGTACAATAATAACAAAATAACTGAGATAATTTTCTGAATATACTGTCGTCAGAAAGCCTCTAAACTATCTAAATAAAGAGTTGATGGGACATGTCCCCAACTAACTCCGACTACTGAAATAAACAAAAAACTTAATTAGTAATGAAATCATCATGTCCTCAAAGGATGAGGACTCACTGCTAACTCTGAATACTGAACTGGGATGCTACTGTTTCTCTGGAGCTCGTTCTTCTTAACCTATAGTATAAAACACCATAGCATAAATACGTTAGTACTTTGAATGTATTGGTATGCAAGTGAGATAAGCTGAATGCAATAGGTTCATATGCATGAACAATACTAACTGACTGACTAACATAAACGTGAGAATACATGCATGCATACTTAATTGTAATTGAGATCGTCCTAGGACTGAATACTGAGTTCCAACGACTAAATTTTACTAATAACATGGAATTACTGATATGTGAGGGACTAATACTATGTTACTAATACATGAATAATTATGTCTGATAGTTCTGATTATAAAGAACAGGTCTAGTTGACTGTATCTGACAGTCCTGAAGAAGAATACTGTTGACATAAGTTTTAATAACTGATCTAACTAATAACATGAATGACTATATCTAACAGTCCTGAATCTGATGGAACTATCTGAGTTTTATTCCATATGTAAGTTGACTATATTTGACAGTCCTGAAATCTGAAGAACTATCTAAGTTGTTTTACTGAGGCTGAGACCGAGAATGAAACTGTAACTGTGTGACGTAGTCATCTAACTGACATGCCTCATATATCTAAGTTGACTCTTCCTTGACTGAAAGGGTGTCAATACCACGCCACTAGTAAAGACAACTATGAGTGACCCTTATGAAACAGGTTACTCTAATGAGAATGGTGGGAACCCTTATATAGCAGGTTAGTCCACCTTATCTACCCTTATATAACAGGCTATGTGTATTAACCTACGCTGGCTACGTAGATCTGGAATGCAAGAATGACTTTTAAGAATCACACCCTCAAAATAATAGTTGAGTTCCCATCCTTGGGCTCCCTCAGAGCTAAATCCTACTCTCATCTGAAAGACACTAGACTGATTAACTGAGTTGAATTGATACTAGTGGTATTGTTTAGTGGAGCTAAACTAAACTAAATTTACTGAGTTCCATTGACTGACAGAATGTACTGTGTTCTGAGGACTGACTGATAATACTAAAGTTACTATGATTGTCTGGGAATACTAAGGTTATTGAGATTACTGAGTACTGAGATCACTGAGATTACTGAACTACTGAGATTACTCAGATTTCTGGGTCTTCCTGAGTCACATGACTGACTGAGTTCAACAAATCATAGTTTAACAGAGAATATCTTGAAAATATGACCTGGATCTAGTCACACAACTAAATTTTTGGGTACAAGTACCCCAAGGACTCGATGGAAAGAAACTAACATAGCATGAATTGTACCAACAGCACAATTCGTAATTCATCTATTGAAGCACTTCATCAAAAATATGATATACATAAACTTGTACAAACATGGGGATTTCATAATATCATGCTAGTTAGGCATTTTTCCTTTATATCGGCATTTAACCAAACACATGATAAGCATAATACATGTCGACACCATTATACAACAATTACATGTCATGATTCAACATCTAATTTCATCATCCTAGGGTTTAATCATAGGTTCAGATGAATATACATCTATATAAATCAATTTCCACATAACATTAATCACCCAACATGGATTTGAATTCAATTGATCATTCACAACATAAACAAAATAAAACCAACATGAAGTTCATAAAGAAAATCTAAAATATTGACTTTAGAAAATAGATTCTTAGGTTTCATATATGAAAGAAGTCCATCAATGAACACTATGCATACCTGGGATATGATTTCTTAAGGATTGACAGTGAAACCTTCTTGAATTTGAATCCCCAACAGAAACCCTAGCTTATTCTTGAGAGAAACTAGTATATTTTAGGTGAAGAATGACTAAATCACGTGTTATTGGGTATATATAGGGGTGGTACATTGACCCTTTTAACCCTGGAAGCATCTTTAATTTCTTAGAAAATTTCTTGATTTTCATCCTTGTCACAACGCGCCACTATTGCGCCAAGTCACTGGAAAGTGACAAATAAGAAATTGCACAGTGGCGCGATGCGGAGCTATCGTGTTGCCACCTTGTATGCGACCTAGAAGTTTGGTGAGATGTTCCACTATTATGTAGCAACACTAGAAGTTGACAATTTCCAGTTGAGCAACTCCGTAACGCGCTGAAGGCTCAGGTGATACACTGTCTCACAAAAAGGGCTCTAACTCTTCACCCGGGTGTCGGATTTGGGCAAATTTGATATCAATGGAAAGTTTATTAGATTCCCCACATGATAAAAAGTGAAATATTGAGAATAAAACGTGTAAAAAAGTGGATTAATCTTTCAAAGAAAGATTCTAACATTCTTTGAAAACTTTTCAAGCTAGGAAAAGTACGGGGTATTACAATATCTCTCCCTTGAGAACATTCGTCCTAAAATGAGACTGATTGAGAGGGAAAGAATACGAACTAACATACATACTGAACATGACTGGCTGGAACATGATTTCATGACTGATGGCTCAATATAACATACTGAACGTGCATATCTGATGCATGACTAATAAGATGATTTAATGTATATCTGATCCATGACTTATAATTAACTTATGAGTACATGACTGAATATTATGATGAACTAAATTTCTTACAGTGAGAATGCATGTCTAATGCATAATTACATGTCTGAACTGATATATGAATGCATGGCTAAATATGTGAGGGTACTTAGTAACAAGTTTGTAATGTAAATTTGAGAATGAACTGAACACCAAGTTTGTAATGGAAATCTGATAATGAACTGAATACCAAGTTTGTAATGGTAATTTGAACATGGAACTGAGTAAGTGCAAGAAAAAACCCATTACTTAAGCCATAAATATGGTGAACCCATGATTATGCTAGGAGTATGCATGAACGGGAACATGAGGACATAATTGAGACTGAAACGTGGAGCATAAACTGAATTTTCTTGAACTGAACAGAGTCTTAAATACATGGAGTACCACTGAAGTTGGAGCTTGAGGGTCAACTTATGAGTACCCCTTACTCTAAACTGGATTCATTACGTGAAAAGAGATTGGCATGCTTATGTTATGAAATCTTGGGGGATTTATAGTGTATTTCCCCCTTGGGACACTATGCCCCTCGAAGAATATTGATTTGGCTAAGTCTCTAAGAAAACTAAAGAAATGCATAAGGCATCTACGAGATGAGTCTTAACTGAATATCTGGGATCTGAAACTAAAGCATGATACATGAATTGGGATGAGCTTGCATCTATCTAGTCAGTTCTTCTGAGAATGGTTATATTCATGAGTCTTAATATAGTACATTTAGATAGAAGGGACAAAAACCCAAACCATGCGAACTTGTCCTTCTAACTGATAGATTGACTTTCTAGTTTTATGAACTAACTCATGCTAAAAACTTACGCTCAATATAACACTCTTTCTCTAGAGTTCTAATGACTATAGGGCACAAGGAAATCTTGGCCTTGTCTAAACAAAATAGCTGAATAAGAAAATCATCACATGGCTAAAGTTTTGTAAGATGAGTTGGGGCCTACAAATACTATTTAAGATGAAATGACTAAGTCTCTTGCACCACAACAGAGGCTACTGAAAAGATTCACATGGGTGCTAAACATGAGTGCATAAATACACTAACTTATCTGATTAACTGGATAGTTGATAGCTCAATATGGGCGTGTAAGACTTAACTGTACTTAGTCTTGAATAAATGGACTGCAACTGCCAAGCGTCATTCATAGGAGATAAGGACTGATTGGTTGACATGCATACTGAGCATGAACTGAGGGCAATAGTATTATTTGAGAATGCAACACCAAGAGTACTATACGTTTCTAGAACAGCCTTGTAAACTGAGGTACTGGAAGGCTGACAACTGAGTAGCTGATAACTATATGCTATCGTTGAGTAAACCCAAAACTAAACTAATTTATCGACCTGATTACTAAACTAGGATAGGGACTGAGATTATAGATAAGACGATAATTGAGACTATAACTATAATTAAGAATGTAACTGGGACTGAATACTGGTTTCTATTAACTTTGGTTTATACTAATACTGAAGTGATTAATTTTGAGACTGAACGCTGATTACTGAGTACTGAACACTGAAACTATAACTGAGATAGCAACTAAATTCTGATAGTTACATAACGAGGGATGACATAAGTCAGGGATCCGAATGCACACTCACACTCTGTAATTACCTAACTTCTAAATACAACCTTTTGCTAGCCATTTACTTGCACCCTAATATAACATTCAAGCCTATATTCACCACTACACCCTCGTGTAAAATAAGCATGAAATAATATTCTCTTAATATGGAATATCCACTCTTTACCTTCTAAGCAACTGCTCTCCACCACACTATTTTCATAATAACAGCTCACTGTAGGGTTAAATCAGGAGGACATGAAGCATGAATGGACACTAACTGAACTTTACACTTGACTGATGCCTAAGGAATAGAATATAAATATCATGTATTTACCAAGAGGTCTAAACTAAGGATATATGTAACATAGTCTAAATTTAACTGATCAGTAGAGGCGTAGAATGAGCCATAGAAGCTGAGTATACTATAAAACATGATATGTGTATATGACTCATGATTTGTATGACCTAATTTTGGAGTTTTCTGTATTCGTAGGACATGATTTGTATTTTTTAGGGGAATAGAACTAAACTTCTTATGCTGGGAACTAGAATTGTACATGATTCTTTAGGAAGCATATGAATATAAGTTGTGTTCATAGAACTTTGATGTGAAGCATGCGTACGCATTCATGCTGACTGAAGTACCAAACTTTACATTGAGATAAGGATGGGTCAGGAGTCATCTTCCCTTACTACTTTTCTATATATACTGGCATTATTACTAGGATCTGAGAGCCTACTTGGTCACTTGATATCTATCATCTCCACCTTAGCTTTAAGCCATCATCAAAAGTATGTGAGCACTTTACTAAACTCTAAACTAAACTATAATCATTGTCACCTACTAATACTCTGTTCGACACATGCTTACCATACTAAACACATTAGCTGCTTCTGTTTTATCATATACTACTAATATCATATCTACACCTTTAGCCTAATGTCAAGTCAATAAACATAAATTCTTGCTTGCACTATTCAAGACTACTGATTCACTTTGGTACAACTATCCCTATCAATACATAATTTGTTCAACCTGGATCATGTTATCCCAACTTTACTACTGCTAAACTCTTGAGTTAATGCTTCTAACTCTAGGCATATGCTATCATAGAATTCTGAGAAGGGATCTAATGACATATAAGTTCTCATGATCATGAATAAGAGTTGTAAAACTCTGGAACATAACTGAACTGATAGGATATTTTTTAGCATATGGGCAATCCTATAACTAACTGTAGGGTCTGTCTGAGAAAGCCCTATCTCTAGGATTTGAGCTTCACTGCTTCTGTTACCTTAAAAGTAAGGTAAAGTTGACATACGTAAAGCATGATGAGAATCTACATGAGTTTCTTAAAGAACCTTTCTATAGTACTATCTGAGAAATGAAAGAAGGAAAATAGTTTCTAAAACTTCTCATAGCCTCCTATACATAAGTATGGTTCACAATACACGTATGTACAAGACTCTACTAGATATGACTTTCAGACTTCCTAGGACACTATTAAACCTTAGGCTCTGATACCATGTTTGTAACACCCCAAATCTGGTACTAGGAACGCTATACGGTGCACATGGCCCTGAAGGACCATAAGCTAACATATGACTGATATCTATAAACTGAGTAATGAATAATAGTAATAATATCATAAATGCAGAATATGAACTAAAAGGATATAAGGTTCAATACTAGTACATAACTGTAAAGTATGGTACAACAATAGCAAAACAACTTAGATAATTATCTGAACATATTGTAGTCTGAAAGCCTCTAAACTGTCTGAATAAGGAGTTAATGGGACATGTCCCTAACTAACTCCGACTACTGAAATAAACTGAAAACTAAATTAGTAATGAAATCATCATGTCCTTGAAAGATGAGGACTCACTGCTAACTCTGATTGCTGAATTAGAATGTTATTGGTTTTCTAGAGCTTATGCATCTAAACCTATGGTATAAGACACAATAGCACAAATGCATCAGTACTTTGAATGTACAGGTATGCAAGGGAGGTAGGCTAAATGCAATAGGTTGATATGCATGAACAATACTAACTGATTGACTAACATGAATGTGAAAATACATACATGCATACGTAACTATAACTTAGATCATGCTAGGACTGAATACTGAGTTCTGACTACTGAGTTTTACTAATAACATGGAATTACTGATATTTGAGGGAATGATACTATGTTACTGATACATGAATAACTGTGTTTGACAGTTCTGATTATGAAAAAATTATCTGGTTGACTGTATCTGACAGTCCTAAAGATGAATACTAATGACATGAGTTTTGATAACTTATATAACTGATAACATAAATAACTATATCTAAAAGTCCTGAATCTGATGGATCGATTTGAGTTCCATTCTATATTTAAGTTTACTATATCTTATATTCCTGAAATATGAAGAACTATCTGAGTTCTTTTACTGAGGCTAAGACTGAGACTGAAACATAAATGTGGGAGGTAGTTATCTAACTGACATTCCCCATATATGTAATTATAGCTAAGCTGGGGTCCAATCTCTTCCCCGATTGAAAAGGTGTTACTACCGTGCCACTGGTAAAAAAAACTGAGTGACCCTCATATAATAGGTTACTCTAATAAGAATAATGGGAACCCTCATATGGTATGTTAGTATATGATGCCTCAACTTGTGATGGATATGTAGTTTTAGAATGCAAGGATAACTTCTAAGAATCACACCCTCAAAATATCAGGTAAGTTCCCATCCTTGGTCTCACTTAGTGCTAACTCCTACTCCCATCAAAAAGACACTAGACTGATTAACTATGTTGAACTGATACTAATGGTATTGTTTAGCAGAGCTAAAATAAACTAAATTTACTGAGTTTTGTTGACTGATAGATTGTACTGAGTTCTGAGGACTGACTGATAATACTGAAGTTACTAAGATTGATTGGGAATAATGAGGTTATTGAGATTATTGATTACTTAGATTACTAAGATTATTGAACTACTGAGATTACTCAGATTACTGAGATTTTTAGGTTTTCCCGAGTAACATGACTGACTGAATTCTATGAATCATAGCTTGACTGAGAATATCTTAATAACATGACATGGCTCTAGGTACACAACTAAATTGTCAGGTATAAGTACCCCCAGGACTCAATTGAAAGAAACATATCATGACTTACGTGAATACATGACCAATAATATAATTCATAATTCATATAGTAAAGCACTTCATCAAACATGTGATATACATAAACTTGTACAAACATGGGGATTTCATAATATCATGCTAGTTGGGCACTTTTCCTACATATCGGCATTTAATCAAACACATGATAGGCATAATATATGTAGACACCATTATACATCAATTACACGTCATGATTCAACATCTAATTTCATCATCCTAGGGTTTAATCATAGGTTCACATAAATATACATATATACAAATCAATTTCCACATAACATTAATCACCCAACATGGATTTGAATTCAATTGATCATTCACAACATAAACAAAATAAACCCAACATGAAGTTCATAAAGAAAATCTAAAATCTTGACTTTAGAAAAGAGACTCTTGGTCTTAATGGACGAAAGGAGTCCATGAATGAACACTATGCATACCTGGGATGTGATTTCATATGGATTGATGGCGAAACTTCTTGATTTTGAATCCCCAATAGAAACCCTTGCTTGTTCTTGAGAGAAACTTGAGAGAAACTAGTATATTTTGGGTGAAGAATGACTAAATCACGTGTTATTAGGTATATATAGGGGTGGGAAATTAACCCTTTTGACCCTAGATTCTTCTTTAATTTCTGAGAAAATTTCCCAATTTTCATCCTTGGTGCGACACGCCACTATTGCGCCAAGTCACTGGAAAGTGACAAATGAGAAATTGCACGGTGGCGTGATGCGGATCTATCTTGTTGCCTCCTTTTCTACGACCGGAAATTTTGGTGTGATTCACCTCTATTGTGGAGTAACACTAAAAATTGACAATTGCCATTTGAGTTATTTCCGCGATGCGCTGAAGGCTCAGGCGATACACTGTCTCACTAAAAAGGCTCTAACTTCACTCGAGTGTCAAATTTAGGTGAATTTGGTATCGATGGAAATCTTATTTGATTCCCCACGTGATAAAAAGTGAAAATCTTGAAAATACCACGTGTACAAAAGTGGATTCATCTTTCAAAGAAAGCTTCTAACATTCTTAGAAAACTTATCAAGCTAGGAAAAGTATGAGGTATTACAATAGGTGATGTAAGAGGATTGTAGAATATGAGTTAGGGGACCACTTTTAACCTAGGGTATGGTTCCTTAAGTGAGTCGTACCCCTACACAGGCTCATTTTCCAGCTTTAAGTTGAGGACCTTGTGGTCATTTCCTAAACCCAAAACCCTATGTCCCTTCACTATATAAGTGGTTGTAGCCTCCTAAACATCTATTTTGATGGATCAAAACCCTAAATACTATCTTAAACTCATTTGTGAAGAGTTGGAGGCTAGGGTTTCAAGGTTGATCTTTAAGAGCCAAAGTGAAGTCAAGACTCTCGGTGAATCAAGTTGTCTAAGGCATGTAACTCTCTTCCTTGCTAAATAACTCAAAAAAAATATATTTTACACTTATATTAGTTGGTGTACATGGAGATTTTTTAATCAAATGATAAGGGCTATGATGCCTCGCAATAAATAATGTTTACCCTTGTTTAGACTTGTGTGATACTTGGTATTGGTGATATTTTGCACATGTAGGTGCTTGTTGTTTGTGGTAAAACATATGAATCTTGAGTAACCCTAATAATGCTTTCTACTTTGAAATTGGCCTTGATAAAGGCATGCATAGAAGGTGTTTGTAAAAATTTCTAAGTGAATTGTCTAGTCACATATTGATGATGTTTTGAACTATGGCAATGGCCCAATTTGTATGAAGAGTTTATAAATTATACTGTAAAGGTATTATGAGCTATGTATTGTAAAGTTGATGATTTTTTTGGTTGATGTCTAATGAGGGGTTAAAGTCCCTAGATATAAAAATGAACTTGAATTGTGTGTTGAACTTAAATATGGTGATAATGTGGTATAAGATTACTAGCAGAAGGTTAATAGTTTATGAGCATCTTGATGACCATAAATTGAATTCTATCATAAATTGAATTTAGGGATTGGCCTGTTGAAATGATTGAGCAACAAAGGCTCCCATGAGGACCATGTGATCATGTATAGTTTTGAATAGTCTAAATGGGTTAAAGTACCTAAGTGTGAATTTAGTGGATGATGATGTATAGACAAAGGGTTAGAGTCCAAATATCGACAAAGGATAGTCATAATGGCTTGAGTTTGAAGTCCATTGCCTAATGAAATAGCTTGACTTTAAAGTCCCTTTCCTAATGAAATATCTTGTGGTAAAATTCCCTTTCACAATGAGATCTCTTGAGGATAAAGTGTCTTGCCAAATGCAATGTCTTGGGTTAAAGTCCCCTATCTGATACAGCATGATATTAGAATCCGTTGCCTAATGTGTGGGCATGTGGTTAGAGTTTTTTGCCTAAATGAATGTGTGTGTGTTTTTAAAGTCCATTGCCTAAATAGATGTGTATGTGGTTAGAGTCCCTTGCTTAAAAAGTGTATACATGGTTAAATTCCTTTTCTAAGTAATTTGTGAATGTATTTGAAGTCCCATACCTAATAAGAATTGTTTGAATCTAAGAGTGGAAGGTTAGAGTCCTCCACTTATGTCCCATGATTGAGTGCTCTAAGAATGTTGTTATGACTTATTTACTTATTTGACATAATATATATCTATATGTATGGATAAGGTCATGAGTATGGTTGAATATGATATATTGACTTGTTGTTGATTGATGATGTTACTTTATCCTTATACTTGAGTTACATGCTAGCGCTTCAGCCACTAATCATCACTGGATGTTATGTCCCCATGTGACATAGGTGCAAGAGCAGCATTTCTTTTCCTACATAGTGATTAGGTGATCAAAACTGTTCATGCATTGAATTTGTAGTGGTAAGCTTCCTTACTTCGGGAGAAATCCATCTTTGGTTTCCTATCTTTAGACTTAGTCTTAGTTTTACTTGGTTTGGCTATTGTCGGGGGCTTATCCTGACATGTAACATTCTAAATATCAGTTGTATAGAGGTATTGTTGATGAATGTGGACTTGGGTATATTGGTTAGTTTGATTAATCAAATGAAGTGTTTAGACATTTTTAAGTTATGACTTGTATTATGCTTTCTGCTATCTTATTATATGGTTGGGATTCACCTGACCCTTGTGATTTATGTGATGATTAGGTTGGGTTGTCGGGACAACCTCTGATTCATGTGGGCTTGAGGTGTTCATGCGATATGGCCTAGTTTTTGGTCATGTTAAAGGGGCCCTTGGGGATTTTGGAATATCCGTATACATTGTCTAGTCTCAATCAAGGAATTACAATCATTATCATTATCAGAGAGATGTTTATATATTATAAGTTAACAGACATAAACCATGACTAAAGGTGTATAAGTTTATAAAATATATTGCCCAAGATCAACTCTTGGACTAAATTGCCATAACAGCATAAAAGGGTAAGAATCTCTCTCAACTAAAGTAAATAATAGAGATAAAAGAGTGGATAAATTGTTGACTGAAATCAATCTTGGTCTATTTTTCCAAAACATTATCTATAGTTTCAAAAGTTCATAAATCATTAAATAAAGTTGTATGATTCCCATTTTAAAAGAATTTTTTTAAAAAGTGAAAAGTGGAAATTAATCAATTTTTAGAAAATAATAGTAAAATCATGATTTTTTATTTGAATCGTACCCCTTAGTGAGCATGAATGCACCTAAATTTATGCATGCCATATTGTAATACCCCAAACTTCCTTTAAATTGAGTTTCATCCTTAAGAAGAGTAAGGGCAGACTTCCCAAGTGAGAAATATTTTAAATTATTTAGATACCAAATTCGTCAAAATTGAATGTCGGGGTAAAAAGTTATTGACGTTTTAAAAAAAGCTATCTGAACTTCCCACGTACGATGGACATGCCGAAAGACCGTCGAGCTAACGACGAACCATTGCCCATAGCCGTCGCCATGAGGAAGTAGTCCCATTAACTGGCCAAGTGCAACGGCCAGGACAGACGGACCTTCGGGCTAGCAATGGACCATTGCCCCAGGCCATCGCGATGAGGCAGTAAGTCCTAGTTATGGTACAGGTGCAACGGTCAATCCGACGGACCGTCAACCCAGTACGGACCACGTACCCCACCATCACATGTCCCGGTCAGTAATTTTAAGTCACTTTTAAAAGGGATTTAGGTCTTTTTCACCCTTTTTTAGCACGTATTTATATCAGATCAAGGATCTAAACTTCATTATTCATCTAGAACATCAAAATCTAGGATATCAAAAACACAAAAACAAGATCAAAACCCTTCTTTAAGAAAACTCATGAAACCAAGAATCTCCCGAATAACCTTCAAGAAAGTGTCTCCTAAGGTATGTTAGATGTTGATTCCTGGGCTCCTTCCACCCATGAAGTTCAAGAATCCTTTTCTAAATTCAAAGATTATAATTTTGTAAGATTTTCATGATCTATATGAATCGAAGTTCCTGTTAATGTTACTATTGAGTTAATTTATGCTTTTGAATACAAGTTGCAAGTCTTGATCTTGATATGGGTTGAATTGCTTTATGTTCATGTTAAATTCTTAAATTTTGCAAGTTGGTTGGTGTAATCATGATACTTGGGTGTAGTATTTATTGTATAACTAAAGCTTGCCCCCCACATGATTGAAAAATATTTATGTGAAGGAAATAGAGTCAATATAGCATGGTTAGCAAGAAATCCCCAATTATGTATAAGTCCATGTAAGCCAAGTGTTTGTTAAAAAGCCTTATTGAATGATTTATGATATGTTGTATGTATTCCCATTCACGCGTATTTCTTATTGAGTTAACTTTGAGATATTGGCATGCTCTTCCTATGCTGTTACATGTTCATGATATTCAAGTGATTGGCGAGATGTCACATTGATTATGTTGTGGATGATAGCCTATTATCACGTTATGTACGAGTTGTCCTGTTTTATGATATTTATGTTATTGAGTCCTAGGGGTATTTAATACCCAAAATTTAGCTGCTTTTTTAGAGCTTAGTCAGTCTCAAGATAATCTTAGTCGTGCTATGCTCAGTAGAATTCAGACAGTTATAGAACTTAAGGAAATTCAGTGATCTCAGTATAAGTGCAATCCAGTCTCAGTAACAGTCTAATTTGACTTAGTACTCAGTACTGACTTAACAATATTTAGAAGTAATCAATAATTAGTAGTACTCAGTAGTATTCATTATTCATCTCAGACTTCAGTAAGACTCGGTAGGCTAACAAGAATTCAGTAGCATTTAGCTAGATAGCAGAATCCAAGTGGCATTCCATCCAATAATGGAACAAAGTGAACTCAGTCAAACCAGTCAAGAAATATAAATAGTAACAGATTCAGCACAGTCTAAGTTCAGTTAAGAATTAGTTCAGAGTCATTCAGTTGGGAGTAGGAACTAGTAACAAGCGAGTACATGGATGACGGCTTCCCCATTAAAGAGGTAGAGTCGTTAGTCCCTGAACTCCAGAACTGCATAGCCAGCATAGGACTAGGAGTCACCCATTAGATTAAGGCTTAACTATCATATTGCCTTAGGCTTGACTTCTTGTTCAGGATCACCCGTTAGAGAGGCTTGACCATAGTAGAGGTCTTTACCTATGGGTATTGACACCCTTCCAGCTGGGGTTACAAGTTAGACCCCACTAGTTTAGGTTTGGCACATGTCAGTTAAGAACTCCCATAGTTGCAATTTCAGTATCAGTGTTCAGAGTAAAACTCAAAAAATTAGGACTGTCATATTCAGTCACCCATCTCAGTAAGGGACTTAGATAGTTTCATAGATTCATTGACCACACTCTAGATAGGCCTAGTCTCATATAAAGTTAATCAATATCAGTACTAATAGATCCATAGATCACCCGTTAGATAGGTCTGATCTCAAACTCAGTCCATCATTTTAATTATTAAAAGATTCAGAGATCTACCGCTAGATAGGTCTTATCTCAAATACAATCATTCCTTATCATTTTTAGTATATTTAGAGATCATTCATTAGAGAGGTTTGATCTCAGATTTAGTCAGTTGATAGTAGCAAGCTTAGAACTCAGTTATTTATATAAGTAGATTCAGTTATTCAATATTCCAGAGTTAGTAAACTTAGATATTAGTATTAGTAGACCAAGTCATCAGTAAGTTAGTATACAGAAACCAGTATTCAGAGTTCGTATTCAGTGTTACTGTGATTCTAGTATTGGTTTGTGCGTTCATACATATATCCCCATTCAATATTCTCATGATATTCACTTAAGTAATATTCATGCATAAGCCCTTGCATTCAGCCTTACCTCATTTAGCATACCATTATATTCAAAGTACTGACGCACACTTTCCTGTGCTATGGTGTCTTATACCATAGGTTCAGACGTACGGGATCCAAAGCACCCATAGCAGTCCAGACTCAGTCAGCAATAGTAGACATAGGAGTGAATCCTCTTCATTCAAGGATGATCCATATTTTATTATTTCATTAGATTTGGTTTATTTTAAGTAGATGGAGTTAGTTGGGGACATATCCCATCAACTCCAAAGTTCAGACAGTTTAGAGGCTTTTTGGACAGATGTATCATTTTTCAGTTTCAATTTTGTGTATTTTAGACGTTTTGAACCTTATGACAAGTTTTAGCCAGTTTTCTGCATTTATTTCAGTATATTATGCAGTGCTCAGTTATAGGTACAAGCAGAGATTTAGCTTATAGTACTTCAGGATCATGAGCACCATGTGGCATTTTGGTTCCAGAAAATTAGGGTGTTACATATATTTAGTATCCAAAAAATACAACCATAAGAATCTAAGAGTCCACTGACAGAAATGATGACCTTTATAATGATATAACACTCACATAGAGTCCAACTAGTATCGTAACCATTACCTTGTTCCCAATAGCATATAATTATCATAATGGTAATACCATAATCCAAGAAACTATGATCCAATTCACTAAGTCAATTAGTAAAACATATAATAAGGATCCTTAATGTTGTACTATGGTTATCATGCTTGTAATCTAGTGTGATAGGATTCCATAGCCGTAACAAGTAATTCATTATATGGGTCGGGTCACATCACTATCTCAAAACTCCCTAATTAGGCAAAGTCTTGATATACTAGTCATAAACATGTCCTACTATCCTTACCTAGCATACAATCTATACCATACATCACTCATGGAGAAAAGTAGACCAGAGTATACCTCAATGCTGAAACTGCAAGTCTTAAATGATTCACAGTGTGTTCTTCTTTGCTCCATGATCCCAAAATAATTCCTTGCTATCAAAATAGAAACCTAAATATTAATATGAGTAAAAAAAAAAACCCATATTCCTATAAAAAGGATAGGTCAGAATTCAGGTCAAGAATAGGCTAGCGAGGCCCGCAAACAAAAACCAAAATTGATTCATCATCAAGCCCCTCAAAGGTGAAGGAATGTGTATTGAAAAGTTGAGAACAAATGAAGCATAAATTAGGGTCCAAATCAGCCCCTATGGTGTAAGAATTTTAAGACCTAATTTCTTACACCACAGACTGAAAACGGATGGGGTAAATAATAGGAAATGACCAAGGAGTGTTCGACTAACTTACCTTTGCTCTAATGGATTATTCCCTGCACTTCTGATTCTCTAAGCTCTAAAATGGTGGAAGTGGGTTAAGAAAATTTGGATAAAATCAGGTGAATAATGGTATTTAATTCCCCTCACATTCCTCTAAAGTGACCCAATGATCACTAAAAAGATAATTTCTTAAGCGGTCAAATGATCACTTATGTGATCCATCATGAAAATCTGATCTTCTCATAAGTGGTCGAGTGCCACTTAAGTAACCTCTACTTAAGCGATGAGTCCATCATTTCAGAGACCATTTCTTAAGAGACCAAAGGTCTGCTTAAGCGGTTGCATTAGTTGATACTAGGTAAGAGATTTTTCCATGTCCAAATATACTATGATCGGGTGCTTGAGATTCGTTTGGAACCCCGTGTATGCAAACGAACAAGATATCAAACTAAATTAGACATTCCGGACACAATAGAACCATTAAAACATTTATTAGAGGTTGTTTTAGATAAATGTAGGTCTCATACCTATGGTTCTATTTTTCATAAAATCCACCCTATTGCCCAAAATAAGTTAAGAAGCCTTAAGACCTAAACCAAGGGTCATCTAGCCTAAAATCAATCTTCCTAAGTTGATGTTGCTATTGAAATTCCCCTTCGAGGTTATTAAATAAGAGGTTTATTTCGATACTAATTACTTAACACCGATAGCTCCAAAATAGGTAAATAACTCTAAAATTCAAATGAATTGTCCGATAATCAAACCAAAAGTTCTGATAAGTCATAAATGACCTGTCGCATGTGTGAGAAGGCTTGAAATATCATAAATACATTAAAATTGATAAAATGACATAAAGGGTCATTACAATTTCCTATTCCTAGTTACAATGAACTTATCTTTTCCCTAGTCCCATGTTGGACATTATGTACCTCAACTCAGGAAAATCACCTAAGTTTAGTATGGTTATCATAAGGATGAGTAGGTTGAGATGGGTATGAATAAGAAGTTGGTAAAAGAAAAGAAAATAGATTTGGGTTTGGTATAAAATGAAAAAAGTGTGATGAATAAATTTTGCAAAAGAAAAATATAAAAAATATACAAAGTATAAGGAGAAAACCACACCTGAAACCAGAAGAAAAGTTAATGAGAAAAAGGGAGAATAAAATGAGTATGGTCAAAAAGTGGAGTAAAAAATAGTGCAAAGTAATAAATGGTTTAATCATTACATCCATATCTATTGTACCCATCCCTAAGCCTATGTTACATCCGATGAAAGTCCTATAGTGATCCTACTTCGAAAATCCTAAAAATAAGGCACAAATAATAAGAAAAATCCTATGGTATTTAACCCCCATTATTTGAAATCTTTGAGAGTGCAATTGTCTTAATTCAAGCCCTATTTATATTTACATCTATAGATTGTGAGAGTATGGGACTTATTTTTTAGGAGAGCACAAGGATTGCATATTGGTTATTATTTGTTTGGGTAGTGATATTTGCATAGATTTTTGGTTGTTTATTCATAATCTAATGCCATCACTTGATCCCTTTGGTTTCATGGAAATGTGTTACATGCACACCTACATGGTGGGTTTTAATTTTCTTATAAATGGTGGTTGAAATTTTAGGCTAAAAGCAATGAATTGACTGCATATGTCTCTCAAGTCTCAGGCTTCTCTGAGTTGTACATCATATAAAAAAAATTTGCATGAGGTAATGTATCATATAAAAAAAATTTGCATGAGGTAATGTAAACGTTCTAATTTGAGGGTGTTTAAGTGTCATGTTTTCATGGCACTTTTGATGCTTAAGATGAGGAAAATATGCAAGAACTTCTATGTTGTTTGATAGTATGATGTGTTTTTGTAATATTTTGTAGGACAATAAGGTTCTGAGGAAAAACAAAAAAAGACTTAAGTATGACCAAGGTAATAATTGAGGAAAGAATCCACATATTGTCGAATCGTCCACAAACTATCAAACATGCTCATGAATGAAGTTCCAATTAAAAAATTGAACTACTGATTGTCACAAATGATGTTCACGACCCATAAACTGAGTCTACAATTGGTAGACTTGATCAGTGGAAAAGATTCTATATGAAGTTCAAGTAGAGTTTGATGTCCACGACTCTAGTTTATGATTGGTAAATTGCTTACAACCCTTGTTCATGATTTTTCATAACCTTTCAACTTTTTTTTTCTACATAGTTCAGGATAGGATTTTTTTTGTATCAAATATTTCACCCACTATTAAGAAGTCATCCATGAAAACCTCAATAGTGTCCTCTATCATGTCAGAAATAATGGACATCATACAATGATGAAAAGTTGTGGGAGTGTTACATAGGCCAAATGACATCCTCCTAATTGCAAATGCCCCATATAGACAAGTGAAAATGGTCTTCTTATATTTGTCTTATGTTGTGATAAAAATCTTATTGTACCCTAATTAACTATCATGAAAATACAATCATCCTCTATCACCAAGACAGCCTAATATCTAGTCCATGAAAGGCATAGGAAAGAAATCCTTCTCATCCTAAGAATTCAGCATATATAGTTCATGCAAACACTTCATTCGGTGACTAGCCTCTTTGAAATTAGATAATTTTTTTCATTTATAACCACGGTCATTCCACCCTTCTTTGGAATAATTTGAATTGGGATTACCCACTTGCTATCAATAATAGGATAAACCACACCTGCACCTAACCACTCAATGATCTCTTTCCTCCAAACCTCTTTCATATGAAAATTAAATCTACATTAGTGTTCAATGTTGCTATAAGATCCAACTCTAGTTGGATTTTGTCTATTCAAATTACAGGTGGAATTACCATAATGTCAGCAATAGACCATTCAATGGACCATTTGAACCTCTACTAAATAGAAACTATGGCCTCAACTTGCTACCCTAACAATTCAGCTACAATAATTACCGACAAAGTATATTTGGCCACAAAAATACAAAATGAAAATGTGAAGGAAGATCCTTGAACTCCAAAATAGGAGGATCCTCAATAGAAGGTTTAGCAGGTGAGATCACACTATTCTTCAAATCAAAATCCAACTTCGTTGGTGCATAGGTAGATGAACCCCTACAAATAAGTGTGCTCAACATCTTATCACACTCAACAATACCATCACTATCAAAGTTCCTGGTTACTATTATGAGGGCCTCAACACAAAGTCTCTCCTTAATAGGAACTACCGAAACATATTCATCTATGCTATCTATCACATATATCACACACATGTCCGTTGGCTACTTTGTGGATTAGCATAAGTTAAAAGTAACCTGCATATTATTTAAACAAAACTTCATCGGTGCTATTTCCTTATCAACCAGTCTGGACCAGTCATGATAAAAGGTTATCACAGGATATGGGAACCTCAAACATAACATCATAGTCCAAAGGAAGAATTTATGCAATCATCTAAAGATCATGGAATCATCCACAAACTATCAAACTTTTTCATGAATGAAATTTTGTTAAAGAAATAAAATTCTGATTTTCACAAATGATGTCCATAATGTGAACTGAATCTACAATTGATACACTTGAGCAATAGAAAAGATGCTGAGAAAGTGCAATCTACATAGTTTGGGATAGGATTCCTTTTGTATCTATAAATACTCTTATTAGGGTTTAGGATTTTTATGTTCTATTACATTATTGTACAATTCTTAAACGATAAATGGGGAAGACTATGTAAGGATCGTAGATAAGGGTTAGTTACGCAAAACTCATGACATATGAACCTTTGTGCTTCGGGAGAGTCATCTAAATAGGGCATAGTCTAGTCGGTTAGATGATACATAACCTCTCAATTATGTATTCCAAATACCATAAAAAAATTACTAAAGAATAGATAACATATAGAGTTAAGAAGTTATTGAGGAACACAGTCCTAGTGTCTTTCTCAAATTAATTTCAAATACCAAAAAATCAACATTGTTACTATTGATCTTTTATTTCATAACAACCCCACTTCTTTTATTTATTTGCATACTACTTAGACAAACACCGAATAAAAATTTAACTTATTCCCTGTGGGATAGACCCCAACCTTGTTGCATTCTATATTTGATTAGCAACTATTTCATACTTTTGGGGAGGTGCAATTTGTGCGACATCAATATGCATTTTATAAAACAAACAACAAAAGTAAAGGAAAGGCTATGGAAATGCAAAACAGGAATAGAAAATTATCAAGGGACCTAGTTCCTCTAATGGTTAGTCTAATTTATGTTCTTATGAAGTTTTTATATGCATCTTGCACTGCCACATCAACCCTTTTAGTTCCTAACTCTTTATAACACTGTCCAAGCAAAAGAAACCCAACTAATATCTTCTTTCCTTCTCTAGACACATCATATAATTCTTTTTCTAATCTAAAATATACACTTTATTCACTCTATCTAAATTCTCTAAGGTCACTCAGACAAATGTTTTCAAATTGTTCATCTTCCTAACCATAGAAGTCCTTCAGACATTCTCTTCCCTAACTTGTTGATCTAGTTCACTCAGAATGTCTCAAAAAAATTCCTCTTTGTGGCCTTATGATAATCCAATAGGTGAAGTAGTATTGGTATCAAATGTTAAGGTGGAAACAACTCCAACTACTGAAGAGTTGTAAAACCCTTTTGTAACTTCTCATGTATCATTTTCCTTCTTCAATTGCTTTGATCCCTTAATGTCGCAACTAATTCTCTTTCCCAAAAAGATATAAAGCATAGTTTACAACATCTCTCAAGTAATACATCGAGCCATCAAAGCATATTATTGCATCCAAACACACATGTCAGTGTAAGTGGTCATACAAGTAATAAAGTGGTTTTTGCGAGTTAGAACACAAACTCACAAGGACTTATTGATTATCTATTTGACTAAATTAGACTAATTCTAATTATCTACTTTAGCAATAAATTTTAAAGATAAATTCATGAATTTACTACACTAAAATAATAAAAGGAAAATAACTAATAAATAACAATTAATAAAGGTGAAAATTAGATCTTACGCAATCAATGAACAATCGAACTAGGATTATGAATACACTAATAATCATGTCGAGCATCAATTTCACCAACTTATTTGATTATCTTAGTTATTGATATATGGTGTTGA
The DNA here is from genome assembly GCF_002878395.1 of Capsicum annuum. Taxonomy (NCBI): domain Eukaryota; kingdom Viridiplantae; phylum Streptophyta; class Magnoliopsida; order Solanales; family Solanaceae; genus Capsicum; species Capsicum annuum. The sequence goes on from NW_025855083.1 coordinate 51,159, forward strand.
ATATATGATCGTGATCTTCTGAGACTCTAATTGTCTATGTGAATTAACCTTACAACTACATAATTGAGTTAGGATGTGATCACCCAATTCGAATGCATTTATATATATTTCTATTTTGTAACCAAGTAAGGCGATCTAGGTGTATTTCTATCCTAGCCACAAATGAATTTTTTATTTTTCTAAAAAAAATATCTTACTGTGTTATTCATCGTTTTATCTCATTATTTCTTCTCCCAAGTTCATACTAAGAACATTAGTTTATTTTAATCTTAGAAAAACGTTAAGATAGTAAGAACGAGGATATAAGAACAACTATGATGGTAATCAAATAAATCAAATCAAGAAGTTACTAATCAGTCATGTAATTAGCTACCCTAATACTAGAATGAGAAGTTTAACTACATATTGACTTGGAGCAATTAAGAAAATCATCCAAGGAGTTGACAAAAAAAATAAATAGTAAATGATATGAAAGATGAAACCAAATTTTTTTTTGTAGTAAAACCAATTTTCTCTTAAACAAAATTTCTCTGGCCTTCGTGGTGGCTTCTATCTCTCTCTAGTCAAAAGTTGTGTAAAAACTAATTTTATGAAATATTTATAGGTATTGAAAAAATAATCATATAAAATTATTGAGTCCAAACATACTAGGAAAATAAAACCAGGCAATACCTTTCTCCGTGCCACTACAATGACGTGGAGAAAAAGCTCCATGTCATGCCAAAAAGGCGGACAACCACTGCAATTCAGCCAACTTCAAATTGAAATTCAAATGTCACCTTTGAATTTTTAATTTAATTTATTTCATTAAGTTGTTTGCTTGATTTTCTTCTATAATCTTGCATCTTTAATTTATTTAGGCTCAAAATCTATTCATATTCACACTATTTTAATCCTACATATAAAAATATAATATTAAACACAATATATAAAATCCATTCTCAAATAAAAGATAAATAAAAATACTAAATGTAACATAAATAATGAGTAAAAAATATATATATTTAGCCTAACATCACCACCCCACACCTAGAATCCTTCTCATCCTCGAGCAAACATTAGATCTTATCTCAAAATATCAAGCTAGGAACACCAACACTTCTTTTACACATCACAATTACAACATCAAGAACAAAACTCGATCAGTATGCAAGAAATATAAACAAACAACAAATATGTAACCTTCTAACCTCAAAGACGAACTGTAGCTAATCAAATTTAAGTTTGTTCATCTACTCTTATCAAAGAAATAAAATAACATCACCTATCTATCTTGAAATATTTGTCCTCACAGTAAAAAAATAGTCGAATATAATTTAAGGACATTGCATCAAAGCTAAAATCTCAGACTCACAAAAGAATTCATATGTTTGTATAAATCACCATATAATTGCCTATTATGTACATCTCCACTAATTATGTATGCTCAAAAAGAATCAAATAGGACTTTAATGGGTTATAATGTTTGCTAAGAGAGAGTAGAAACACTATGTAATGTGACTTACCCTTCTTGAAGGCCATAGCCCTTTTTTGGATGTTATCACCCATTGTTTTCTTCACTTTATTTTCAACACTCTCTTTAATAATTATTTCTAGTATTCTTATCTTATCAATAATGGTTCACTTTTTCGCAAACAAATTTTTGCCCTTATTTTATGTGACATTCTTTTAAAGATTAACTTTTCATCACTTTGTGGCTATCATTGGTCAGCTTTATCACTCAACCATCCTTTATCTTTAAATCTAATAATTATAACCAATGTATGCTAGGGTGCTCAATGAAGCATGGTGAAAAAACTAGGGATTCAATAAAAGTTTCAAGACAAAAGTTTGGTTACCCAATGTCACAACCCAATTCTTTAGCTCATGATGGCACCTATTACAACCCACCAGTAACTAAGCCAATCCATAGTCCATAATCATTAGTAACGAACTATCCAAAGAAGTGCAGAAAAATGCAGAATAAATATGATAAAAGACTAATACATATAATGTAGTC
>NW_025855083.1:56157-76149 GCF_002878395.1 Capsicum annuum
AACTGATCAAATAGGTCATCAATTCTCAGAAGAGAATACTTATTTTTGACTGTGACCTTGTTCAGTTGGCGGTAGTCAATACGTATACGCAACGATCCATCTTTCTTCCGCACGAACAAAATAGGTGCACCCCATGGAGAAATACTGGGTCTAATAAAACCTTTGTGCAAGAGATCTTTGAGTTGCTCCTTTAAATCCTTAAGCTCGGCAGGTGCCATATGATATGGCGAAATAGAAATAGGCTGAGTGTCAGAAAGAAGGTCAATTCCGAACTCTATCTCTTTATCAAGGGGTACCCTTAGGAGATCTTCTAGAAAGACATTGGGAAACTCATTAACAACATCAATCGACTGGATGGTTGGAGTCTCGAACTTAGTGTCCTTGACCTTAAATAGGTGGTAGATGCAACGTTTGGATATAAGCTTTCTGGCTTTGATATAGGAGATAAAATGCTCTTGGGAGATACCAAACTCTTGGACCACTCAAACACTGGTTCATCAGGAAACTGAAACTTGACCACATGGGTACAATAATCTATAGATGCATAACAAGAATAAAGCCAATCTATACCCAGAATAAGGTCAAAATCTATCATATCTAACTCTATCAAATTTGCAAGTATGACTATGAAGTACAGTAACAGAGCAATTTCTATACACTTGTTTTGCAACAACTGACTCTCCAATTGGTGTAGAAACTAAGAAAGGCTCAGGAATCTTTTCAGGACTCATTTTGAAATTCACAGCCACAAGTAAGGTCACATAAGAGAGATTCGACCCAGGGTCCAACAACACATAAATATCAAGACAAAAGACATGGAGCATACCAGTAACAACATCAGGAAAGTCCTCCTTCTCCTGATGGGGTGGTGAAGCATAGAACCTGTTCTGGCACTGACTGCCAGCAGTGCTAGAAGAAACTCCGTGAGCAGGGGCAAGACTGAGTACCGAAGCTGGTGCATAAGCAGCCTATGCCTGAGGTTGAGCATTTCTATTCCCCTTTCTAGCATGGGGTTAATTTCTATACCTGTGGCCTTGCTTTCCACATCCAAAACAACCCCTCATATCTCCAAGACACTCCCCAAGGTAATTCTTTCTACATTTAGCACAAGAAGGATAACAGGGCATATTACCAACACTGTTCTACAACCCAGACATAAAAGACCTGCTTTCTTGCTATGGCCTACCTCTAGGCGCAGGAGCACTAGCTGAAGAAGGAACTAGAATAGATGGACATCTCTGAAACTGGAGGTGGTTCCCTCCATGGAATCTAGGTTGGCTAAAATTATGTTGATCAAATCTCGCCCTCTTGCTACCCCTCATTCTATCTCTTTCTCTAAGCTTATCCACCTCTATCTATAAGGCATGCATCATCAACCTAGCTAGATCAATGTTCTTATGCAATATCACAGCCCTATACTCCTTTAGTACCATCCAAGAAATACCGATCAAAAACTTACTCATACTAGCCCAGGTGTCAGAAATCAAATTAGGAGCGTACTTGGCCAACTGATTGAACTTCAAACAGTACTCCTTAATGGTCATGGAGCCTTGTCTTAGGTTTATGAACTCCTCAATCTTTTCCTCCTTAATCTCAAGTGGAAAGAACTGATCCAAAAAGGCATATTGGGAAACTTGCCATGTCATACGAGCGATATTCTCACCTCTACCTTTCCTCTAAGACACAATCCAATAATAAACAATGTCCTTCAGTATGTAGGATGCCAACGCAACACTTTTTTCTTCTAAAACATGCATTACGTCTGTGATCTTCCTCACCTTCTCCAAGTACAACTGTGGGTCCTCATCTATCTTTGACCCATAGAACTCAGGTGGGTTCATCCACATAAAGTCATGAATACTAGTCGCAGCTACATCACCACCCTACTGGTTAGCAACTGGGGCCTGGTTATTGGCCCAAATATTTGCGGTGACCTCTTGGGCTAAAGCCTAAAAGGCCACCCTAAACTCAGCATGGGACACCATCTCATTCAAAGGTTCAACAGGCAGGGGTTTCTCATCATTATTTCTGCAGACATTCACTCTTCGAGGAGGCATTTTCTGAAAATAAAAGAGCACTAATCATTAGATAAGATGGACAACTGTAGGTATGATAGAATCTGAAAGAAGAAACAACTTTTTTCCTAAAACATCTCCTAGCCAATTGCTCATAGGTGTAGTGCGCAACACACCGATGATCAAAATTCTACACAACAGGCCTTGTCAGACTCCCTAGGACTCCTTAGAAACCCTAGGCTCTGATACCAAGTTTGTAATGACCCGATATCATCTTCTGGGATATCACATGGTGCCTAAGGCTATGAGTAGCCCCAAGCTAACCTTTAGAGCCAATTTCTACCAGTGACACTCAATTTAAGATAAGAATAGACTCAACACTAGCAAAGTCATATCATATAAAAGGAAGTATGGAAAAGTACTCGGTCCATAAGACCACAATATACGAAAATCTCAACAAAACCACAATATCGAACCCTCAAAAGATCATAAGTTTGATGCTATTCTAGCAAGCCTTTACAAATCAAAATCTAGAGAGTTGTTGGGATAAGTCCCCAACTGACTCAAAATCAACTAAAGATAAAACATAGTCTCTCATGTATGGTAAATATCTAAAGATTGATCCTCAAACCATGAGAACTTACCATTGTAGAAAATGTAGGCAAGGTACTCAAAGAATCACGGCTGAGACTGGGACTGAGTACCTGAACCTATATTATGACACAATGTAGCTTATAGACATATATGTGGATCAGTACTTGGAATGTACTGAGTATACGAGGGTGAATGCATATGAACTAAATAGTAACAATCTTCTTTATTCAAGTCATGTATGTATTATAAGACAACTCACATGGCTTGAACAAGTATAAAATATAAAGCTCATAAGCCATGTAGAATGGAGTATGTAACACAAATCTCGTGAGTCATCATTGTTTAATCTCAAAATTTGAAATTTTCTCTTATTCTCAATAACCAAAAGCTAAGGGACTTTAAACAATACTTTCAACTCATGCATAAGTATCATGGAGAGTAAAACTTCTTCAATGCTCAATATTTCAGAACTATTTAGAACTCATATACTTGGAATTGGGAATCATATACTTAAAAACATACTTGACGACATTTCATTCACTTTAGGAAAATATCTCATCTCAAGATTTAGGGAAATCACTCCATCTTAAATGGAAAGGCATTCTAGTTTATGGAAACAACTTATCTCAAGGCTTTATAAAAAGTACTATAACAAGGGAAGATGCTTTAATTTAGGAAATATCTCACATTAAGAAAATACTTTAGTTGAGGAAACGTCTTTGCAATTCAACTATTTAGGAAAATAGCTTATAGGGAAGGAAAATAAGTATTTGATCACGAAGTCTAAATGTCTAGGGAGGTTCTCGTAACTGGCATAAACCATGCAAGCTACATGGAGTACAATATTTTGTCCTCCTAAGGAAGAGAACCCACGTTGGGGAGGAGCGTCATACTCTTGCCAGGGAGAATAACCTAGGTCTACTGATCACTAAATAAAACTCAGCCTCCAGCCCAATCATAATCATTATAAACTTGGCCTCAGGTCTAACCTAAGGTGACACATAGTTTTTGGGTAAGAAACCATAGTAACTTACTCACTTCGTGCTAAATACTGCTCTTTTTAGATTATCTGCGCTCATCTCATAAAAATCCACTTGTAGAATAATCACATGGTTCACCATAAACCCAATAATCAAATCGATAATGTCATATAGTGAAGTTGATTTCAAAGCTCGAGGACCATTAGGTCTATTCATTTCTCAATCATCTCGAAATACTCAAAACATGGGTGCTCATAGAACAAGATTTATGAATTTCACATGTTTCAAATAGGGCTTACTAACCCATAATTAAATCTCAAGTTAAAGCTTATCAAAAGCATAATATATAGCATATAGATTCATAAATCATGTGGAAATTTTGGAATTTCAGCAAATTACTTCAAAATCTCAATATAGTCATATGCTTTAATATCTCAACAATGCAAATATTAGCTTATCAAGGAGTAAAATCATGGGGTTTATACCCAGCTATAAATACTTAAGAAAACATATAGAAATCATGCCATTTGACTCTTAATTCATGGGAAATATCAATATAATGCATTCAATAATAATGGGTGAAAAATCAAATTTAAATTCATGTTAAAACCTCATATATTTCAAGAATTTCATGATGTAAATAGCCTTTTGGACACAAGGGTGAAAGGGTTACCCTTGTTGAAAATCCCCACATACCTTGAATTAGAAGCTTTTGATGAACTCTCACTTTTGGAACTCTATTTGTGCTTTAGAATGAGGGTTCTTGAGGTCCATGAATTGGGAACCTTGAATCTTGACTCAATTTAGAAATTCCATGGTGGATTCTTGAGATTCTTGGAATAGGTCTTGGTTACTTAGGGTTTATGTTGAGAGAAAACATGAGAAAAAACTCATAAGATGCTTGTAAATGGCTTTGATTTAGTGTTTTCACAATTTTATAGGCTTGGAAAGGGTTCAAAGTGCCCTTTTAAACATCTATGTAAAACTGGAAAAATTGAACTGGAACCCGATTTCATTAGCCTCCGCGATGCGCCACTTATCGCTGTGGCTCACTGGAATTTGACAATTGGGAAATTGGCAACCTTTGCGACATGGAGCCATTGTGTTTTTCCACTGGTTGGGACTTGGGACTCCTCCTCAACATTCCACTATCATGGGGTTCCACTGGAAATTGAAAATTTCCATATCAACCCTCTTTGCGATGCGCCATGCAGTTAAATGATGCAGTTTTATGACTAAGGCTTAAATTAGCCATAATTTCTTAACCAAGTGTCAGATTTGGGCAAATCTAATATCGATGGAAAGCTTATTAGATTTCCCACGTGATAAAAAATAGAAATTAGGAAAATTCTATATGGTTAAATGTTTGTAACTTAGAAAGCAACTTCTTAATCTTTTAGTGTCGGAATCACACCTCACTCGACATGCCCTATGGCTTAAACTATGAGGGAACTTTGCGGGGCCTTTTCATATAGATTTTTTTTTGTCAAAAGAGTGTCACTTCTAGAGTATTGGTTGTTGTTGGTCGGTTGCTCTTAGAAGTCTTGTGCATCCCTAGATATTGCATTTTATGTTTAGAGGTCTAGTAAAAATAGCATAGCCCATGTTCAATGAGCTACTTATTGTACTGACTAAGCTTGAACTCATTGTAATCTTTGAGGCATGAAGTTTAGGCATAGATAATTGTTGTCTTATGGTAAGAAGTAGTGTTGGTAGAGGACAAGCAAAATCTTTAAGTTGTGGTATTGATGAGTGGTGATTTTACCACTTATTTGTACTCAACATTCTTGAACATTACCATGTTTTTAGTAAATAAATAAATAAAACATAATTGTAATTGAATGAACTAATATCCATATTTTGCAGGTACATAGTTGATAAGATAGAAAAATATGGATTGGAGCTAAAATAGATAAAAAGGAAACAAGAAAGTATAGTTGAAGACATGGAGTAGGACATAGCCTTAGGTACTACGGTCATGGTCTGAGGACTGTAATCGCAGAAATCAAGCAAGAAAACAAGGCACAATCATGTGATTCTAACACAGTCTCGGTAACAAAGTCGCTGCCAAGCCTGTGCCATCACGGTAAGGCAAAAAATGCAGCCTAAGGAAAGAATTGTTAATGCACGTGGATGATCCTAAATCTTACAAAAATGAGACTCAAAACCTATTATCACAACATTCCATCTTCCCCAATTTTGAACATTGTTCTATAATTTGTAGCCTTCTTTTTTGGAGAATGAAATATTGTATAAATTTTGGGTGAAGATTATTTTGGAGTCACTTCCAAGTAAAAAATTCGTGAACTCCAATTGGAGAATTGTTGGATCTCATAGTTTAAAGAAACACTCACTTAGATTTTCTCAAATCTTATCAATTGAGATTTTAGGTGAAATATTTTCTTAATTATCTTATGAGTAGCTAGTTTTTACACTTGAGATTATGCTAGAATAGGGTGCAAATATGTGTGAGATTTGATTTGTTTGTGCATTTACTAGTTTGTGATGTTGAATTCTACTATTTCTTGAGTAACTTGGTTGGGATTTATGGGTGAAATCCTCAAATACCATAATGGGTTTGATAAATGAAAATCCTAAGCTCTTGAAGCTCAAACCATCCTTGAAAGAGCAGTTTGGGTGAACTTAAGGAACCCACATCATCCTTGAAAGGGGGATGTGGGAACCAAGGCAATAATACACAATTTATAAGCATGGTTGACTAATTTTCACTATCATAGAGATAAGTTTCATTAGGAAGTTGACTATACTTTGGGCACCTTCCTAGAAATAGGGTGGTCTAATTGAGGTATTAGGTGGTTTTGAGTGAAGCACTCATTAGGTACTCAAAACGGTCAATGAGTGACACCCTTGGGGTTTTATGGACAAACCAGCCTCTAGGATTTCCAACATATCCTACCATATCACCAACACTTAGAATTTGCATCAAACTACTGTACAGGCATGCATATATTGCTCCTAGAAAAGTATAATCCCAAGATTTGTGCCTAATTGCCTAGAATCTAATATTTGTAGCTTCAAATTTATTCTAGAAAATCTAAAAAAGTAATATAAGTGTGATATCTTTCAAACCCTCTATATTTATCTTTGTGTACTATATGTTTGAATTTAGCTAGTGTCATAGTTCCAAATTAATTTAGTCGTTACTCATATTATTCCTTGTGGATTCGACCTTAATTCCAAAGTTGGGCAAATATATAAATGATGAATTCCTTTCACCTAAATTGACATGTAATTTAACCTTTATTAGTTGTCGAGGAGGTTCTTAGGTTGGTAGGGAAGGTAGTAGGTCAAATGCCTAGCCAAGTGTTAGGTGTAGTCATTTGTATGTTGTACCAGATAGGCTGGAGATAGTCTTAGAATTTTGTTTATTATAGGTATAATTTAAATGTGTCGTCATCCAGTTGTTGCTTATTTTTACAAAGGATCCACTAATTTATATGTATCTTCTGATTATTCACATGGTTATAGTTGTCTTGGGAGACCTTAGTTATGCCTTTTTATTCATATACTCTCATGGATGATTCTTTAGTATTGGATTAGGTTTATAGATCATGTATTGTGACCACCGTAAGTTTTATACTATGTCTAATCTTATTTTTGCATATTTGGTGGACTTTGATGTAATTCTAGGCATGTACTAATTATCCCCTATAATCTGGTCTTGGATTGTTCCTCCAAAACCATTACCTTAGTCATGCTCTGCGTAACCCCAATTGTGTGGCAATGATACATTAGTTGCAAGCCAATAGGGATTAGTTCTTATGTACAACTAAGAGACTTATATAAAGGGTTTAGGATTCTAATCTTACTTATATCAGTAATGTTGATACGGTTAGTCCTTCAATTGTTTTAGTACCCATAGTCTGGCATTTTCCTAATTTCTTACTTGCAAATCTACCTGGCCTTCCTATTGAGGGTTATTTTGATTCTTTTATTCATCTTGAGCTAGGAAACTGACCTATTTTTATGGCATCCTATCATGTATCCTCTCGATCTTAAGGATAAAATTTCTCAACTTTAGGATCTTTTGGGTAAGGGTTCATTAGGCTTAGTGTATCTCCTTGGGTGATTATGTCTTGTTTGTGAGGAAAATAATGGTTTTATGCACATATGCAACAACTATATACAGTTAAATAGGGTAACAGTAAAGCATAGGCATCTTATGCATCAAATTAATGATTTGTTTGGAAAACTTCAAGGAGTAGATTGTTCGATATGATTGATTTATGGTGTGGGTACCATTTTTTGATGATTTAGGCTTAGGACATCCCTAAGATAGCCTTTAAGAATCTCTCTGACCTTTATATATTCTTGGTGATGTCTCTTTGGTTGACTAATATTGTAGCTACATTCATGGATTTGATAAACCATGTGTATAGACCTTACTTGGACTTTTTCATAATTGGTCTTATCATTGACATTATTATGTATTCGAGGAGTACAAAGGAACATGATCAATATTTAAGGATTGTGCTCTTAGCATTGAGAGATCATAGGTTTTTCGCCAAATTATCAAAGTGTGAGATCTGGATTGAGTTTGTTGCCTTCCTAGGACATGGGAGTCTAAACAAAAAATCATAGTCAATCTAGCAAATATTGAGGCTATTCGTGATTGGGCTAGACCTAAATCTCCAACTAAGGTTCACAGCTTTATTGGTCGTGCAAGTTACTACAGGCAGTTTGTTGAGGGTTTTGCTACTACTGCAGCATCGATGACTAGATTAAAAAAGAAAGAGGTTCCTTTTAGTTTTCTACTAAGTGCAAGTCGAGCTCTTGGAAGCTGAAGTACTTGATCACATCAAATACTATATTGACTCTTTCTATCGAGGATGGGGGGTTCACCATGGATTATATGCTTCTACTATTGTTTAGGGTTGTATTCTAATGTCGCAGGGCTGAGTTATTACTTATTCATTGAGGTAGCTAAAGGTGCATGAGCATAACTACCCCACTCATGATTTAGAGTTGGTAGTGGTAGTTTTTGTCCTAGGATTTGGAGTCATTACATATATGTATTTTATTGCGAGACTACACCAATCACTATAGTATTTAACACCTTATGGCTTAGAGGGAGCTTAATTCTAGATATCACATATTAATTGAGTTATTAAAGGACTATGACATCCATATTTTATAACATCCAGGAAAGTCAAACGTCATATCAGACTCCATGAGTCATAAAAAGGTGATCATGGGTATCTTGGCTTTTATTTTATTTTTTTTGAATAGCCATTGTCATGGGATATCAAGTCCTTATCAAACTTAGTGGTCCGACTTGATATCTCAGACTCCAAGTATCCTTGCTATTGTTGAGGCTAGTCTACCTTACTTTAATAGATTCAGAGTTGCTAGTTTAAAAATAGTAGACAGTGTGGCATTCGTGATCAAGTTTTAAAAGGTGAGTCTAGGAGGGCTACCTTTGATTCAGAGGGTGCTTTGAGATGTGATGGTTGCATTTATGTTTTGAGGGTCAAAGACTTAATTTAGTTGATATATCAATAGGATCACATCTTTTGGTGTTATATTTACCCTGGGAAAACTTAGATGTATAGAGATTTGAGATAGCACTACTGGAGGATTGGCATGAGCAGAGATGTTAAAGACTTTCTAGCTTGTTGTGTATGTTTTCAGTAGTTAAAGGACGAGCATCAGAGGGTTAGTGTCTTGGTTCAGAGATTTCCATTATCAAGTAGAAGTGGTATTGGATCACTATAAACTTTTTTAGTGGGTTACAAAACACCTCCCCAGTTTCAATGATATTTGGGTCATTATAGATCTATTGACTAAATAGGCACATTTTCTTTCTTTTAAAATATACTTTAGTGCTTAGAGGTTCACAAATATTTATATTTGGGAGATAGTTCTCTTGGATGGAGTCCCTATAACTTTTATTTTAGGTAGAGGCTAAGTATTCAATTCTAACTTCTGGAGAACTTCTTGAGTTGGATACTAAAGTGAACCTTATCAACCCTTTTCACCCTCCAACTGATAGACAATTGGAGTGGACCATTTAGGTTTTGAGGACATACCATGGTCCTATGTTATGGACTTTGGGCATTAGTGGTAGAATCACTTATCTTTAGTGGATTTCATATTTAATACTAGCTACCATTCGAGCATTGAAACGGAACATACATTATCAATCTCTATCGGGTGGTTTTGAACATCAAAGGTTTGGCATTGTAGTACTAAACTACTTTGGGAGTCATTGGATAGAGTTTGGATGATCCAGTATATGATGAAGGCATCTCAGAGTAGGCAAAAGGCTTATAAATATCATACACTTTGTGCCTTGAGTATTCCTTTATAAAAGGCGTAATGAGGTTTAAGAGGAAAATAGTCTTAGCCCCAAGTATATTAGGCCCTTTGAGATACTTCAGACATTTATAGAGTTAGCTTACTAGTTGGCGCTGCCCCCAGATTTTTTCGATGTTTATCCAGTTTTTCATATTTGTATGTTTTAATGATATATCCCTGATGAGTCACATATGCTTCAATGGGACTCGATTTAGTTAGATAAAAGTTTGACCTTCGTGGAGGAACTAATTCTTATATTACCTAGAGATGTCAGATGGTTCTGCTCTAGACAGATTCAGTGGAGGCACCGCCCAGCAGAAGAGGCTACCTGACAGATTATAGCAAAATTCAAGCCAAGTATCCCCACTAATTCAAGCCATTAGGAACATGTTGATCCTTTACTTTTGTAGATGAAAGTCCTTTTAGTAGTGGATATTTTAATAACCCTTTAGGGCATTACCTATATTTCCTTAATTTTTTGTTGTTTAAAGCTTTCACATAGTTACCCCAAGCCATTCATGACTTACTAGAGCTGATAGTTTGGTAATCGGGTAGTTCATTTGGTTTTTAGAGCCAATTTCCTACTTTGAAGTTTTTATTGTAAAGAATTAGCAATAAGACCTAAACTTAAAGTTAATGACCTTGTATACCAATTTTGACAATTTCATTATCTCTAAAATATCAATTTTAGGCTAGGGGGACTCTTGGTTTGGGTCCCAAGATTTTCGAACTTGTTTTGGGTTATTGGGTGGCTTTTGGTTAAAATAGACATTAAGAGTGGGACCCACATTTAAACAAAACAATGCTGGATGGAAATTTCAAAGGTGTTATTAAGTCTGAAATGTTGAATTTTATAAGGTAGCATTGTTTGTATGCATTCATAAGATTCTGAACAAATCCCAATGGTTCGATGATAACCTGGCAAAAACTAAGTTTCAGTTTAAGTGTGGACTCATTTGGTGCAACTTCTTAAGCGGCCAAGTGGCTGCTCTAGCTTCGGTCATACTACTTTACTGAACATCATTTAAGGGGCATACTATCCTCTCTTATAGAGATTTGTCTAGGCATGAGTCGCTTAAGCGACCATATGCCGCTTAAGCGGTACCTTCATGGGAATTTAGATAACCCTTCACCAATTTTTCTCTCATTATTCCCAATCCCCAAGTCTATCAAAACCCTAGAGAGTTAGAGAGAGATGATTCAGTTTTGTGAGATTCAAGGTAGGTTGGAGATTGTATTGGGGCCACTTCCCCATCAAATTTGTGATTTTGTAAGCTAGCTCCATATGATATTTTTATCCCAATTTGAGACCCAAAGAAATTTTATACAATATAGGGATCATTAATCTTGTATTGTTATGCAAATCCTTATTTTGGTAGTGTGGCATTGTATGGAGGCTTATCAAAAGGGAAAATCTCTAATTTAGTGGACTTTCTTGAGCATTCATCAGTATCTAGGTAGGCTAGGCTTACCTTTCTCTTAGATTGAGCTTTATTATCGTATTGGTGTTGTATTATACTAGATTTAGGTTGGAAATAATGACTAGCTGGTATATTTAGTTAATTTTGGAATATTTAGTCTAATGGTAAGTTGTTTTAGGTATAATTTGCCTACCCATCCTCTTCGTGTATTAAATAGTCGTTGTACGAATTGTACACTTATTTGGCTCCTTATTGTATAACTTAGATGCCTTATCATAATTTTGGGTAGAAACTTCCTTAGTATTAACTTTTGGGATTTAGTAGTGGGCCCCTCCAACCCTCTTAAGGTCAAATACCTATATTTGATCCTTGTACATCTAGCAGGCCTTATTTAGTTATTTTACATTTATTCTTGGACCTTAGGTGAATTTTGACATTTTTTTTACTCTTGGATAGAATTGTACCTTGAATTTATTTAAGGACCATTTCGAGTCCAATATATATAAAATAAGATGGATTTAAGTCTGACATCTATATTATTATTTCTATATCAAGTCCAATGGTAAGGAACCAATTTAAGTCTAGTGCTTATGGTTTAGGAGGATTCATCGGTATTGTTTTTAAGTTCATCAGGTTATGATTATTGTTGTTGTTGACTCTCTCTTTAAGGATCCATCGGTCTTATGGGGGATCAATCGGGTTACTTTCATCTTTGTTGTGCATTCTATTCTTTTAAAACCCAGTTAGGTTATAGTTAGTTGCATCCTTTTCAACATTATTTACTTTGTTATATATCCATAATCATTTAAAGCATATTTTCAGGTTTGCGCTTTTCCTTGTCTTTAGTTACATTCTCGCCTCTTATTTTCCTATATTATGATTTAGTTCTATCGAGCGATCATGCCTACAATGTACTAATTTTTTTGGTGTTCATACTATACTTCAACATCTTTTTCCGATGCATATTCGAGTATTAGTTATTGTCAATGACATTTATTTTAGCGCTTGTTAGGGTTGGAAGATAGGATGAGATTTTGGAGCCGGTCTAATTCTCTCTCCCTCTACTATTTTTGATAATATTTCAACTTAAGACTACTTGTATATTGATACTACTTGTACTCATATTCGTTTGCTTAGAGGCTCTTGTACCAACCTTACTAGGTCATCAGACACCTTTTTATTCCTTTTATTTTAATGATGATATCTCTTTTACGTTTCTTGTCTTGACCTGATATATGCCTTATATCGGGATTCCTCATACCATCTTTCATCTAACCCATTACTTATTGTTTTGAGAGACAATTTGGCTTACCTACAAATGTGTTAAAGTAGGCTCCACCATGACTCGTGGAATTGGGTCTTGATATCTGGTTCCATTAGCCACTTTTTATATGGTTCCTTACCAATATCACAAACAGTAGACTGATCATAATAGGGGATCAGGGGAGGGATATTATAATGACCCTCTAGGTCATTTTCTATATTTCCACTTATTTTTGTCATTTAGAACTTTTCTATAGCTTCCTCAAGTCATTCATGACTTGTTGTAACTGACAATTTGGTTATCGGGTAGTTTATTAGGTTTTTACAATCAATTTTCTTTTTTGAAGCCTCTGCTGATTCAAATTATCTACTAGGAGAAAACATCAGTCAAATGATCTCGTATGTCTATTCTGATTGTTCCAATAGTTGTATAATCTCAAATTTAGTTTAGTTAAACCTTTGGTTCATGTCTCGAGGCTCCTAGACTCATTTTGTGCAATTAGCCAAGAGTTAATATGGCAAGTAGGTGTGGAACCCACTTTTCATCAAAACAACCGCAAATGGAAATTGTGACTGCGCCATTAAGTCTGAAATATTGAATTTAGTAAGGTAGCATAGTCCATTTGTGCATACCTGATTTTTGATGAATACCGATGGGTTTGTGGAAACTTGGAATTTCTTCAAGTCTCAACTAGTGTTGGTACATCTCTTAAGTGATGCCATTAATCGCTTAAGAGATTTATCAAACCACAACAAGTATAGCTTAAGCGATAACATATGTCGCTTACACGAATGGCTTGATAGTGTGCACACTATCATGTCAGCGATACTTATGTCAGATATGGGACATTTGCTCAGGAAACCAGATATCGCGGAAGTGATCTACTGATTGTGTAAGCATTAGGCGAGCCAGAGCATAAGTATCGCTTAAGTGACCTAAAATTTGCTTATCCAATACTCGTGCACCTGGGAAGAGTATAAACACCCACTTAGCCTAATTTTCATCATTTTCATCCATTCTCTAGAATCTTAAAACTTAAAGAGGGAAAGCTTTAGAGAATCATTTACGGGTGATCCCAGAACTTGTACAAAGTTTATTTACAAAATTTTCCTTTGAATTGGAGGTAAGATTTCATTATTTTCAAGGTTGATTTCTCCATACTTTTGATAAAGTCTGTAAAATCTTGGTGTCTTGATTGTAGCACCATTAGGTCATGAAATTCACCCATTTTTTAGGGTAAAAGTTACTTGATAATAGAAGGACGTTGAGTTTGTTTTGAAAGTGTGACTCTGCAAGTAGGCCCCATGTGGGATTTTTACATAATTTTGGACTCGAAGTACAATAGTTCAAAATGGATATCATTGTTCTAGTATTTCCGAGTAGATTGTGATTTTGATAGAGTGGCACCTTGCGGAATCTTCTCAAAAGGGAAAATCAGTGGATTAGTGGATTCTTTAGGATTTTCTTTGGCATCCAAACTAGCTAGGTTTACCTTTTTCATAGATTGAGCTATTTCGTTGTATGTTTGTGATAGTATGAGAGATATGGGATGGGATTTAGGTGTTGGAGGTATGAATGAGAATACTTAGATTAGTTAAATTGTTAGGCTATCTTGAAACCATAAAATAGAAGTGATTATCTTATTTACTCATGTCTGAGGTCAATTTGGATTCGCGTCTTATGTTTAGAATAGAAATGCCTTAGTTGCTCAAGCTTGGTGAAATTTCCTTAGTTATTCATATTTAGTGTAAAATTGGCCTTAATTTCTTAAGGAAAATTTCCTTAGTTTCTTTTATTTTAGGTAGGATTGACTTAATGGCTCATGTTTGGGAAGAATTACTATCTTAGGGTCATTTATGGCTTATTCAACTCTATAAGTGAACTTAGATACCTTAGCCTAGTCTGGGGTAGAAGTTGTCAAAAATGGATTTTAGGGATTAGAAGATGGCCCCTCTAGCCCACCTTAGGCCAAGACTTGTGATTAGCTTGTAGACTTATTTACCTATGATATTCTCTTATTGTTATTGATTTGGCACTTGAGGCGATTAAATATACTTTAATGAGTATGTTAGTTGGATATTGAAATATTGATGTGAATTTAAACTATTGGATAATGATATAGCTTATGTATATGTTATTGATATGGCTTCCGGATATGATTAATGATATATCCTCTCGACATGGGTAATGATATAGTTATCAATGTGATTTATATGATATGGCATATCTATATGTTTAATGATATAGTTATCGATGTGATTAATGATATGGCCTATCAACATGCTTAATGATATAGAGATGAAAAATGGCTTATATATATTATATGGCTTACAAAAATGATTAATGGCTTATAAATATGATATAGCTTAAAGATATGATTAATGGCTCTTAGATATGATACAGATTATAGATATGATTAATATATTATGTACACAATTGTTAAAATAACTTATGATTATGAGTATTGACATGGCCTATAGTTTTTTTTATTGGCATGAATTATTAGACACGGTATCGGTATAGTCTATTGGGTTAGTTTAATCAAAATGGCTTGTTGATATGGATCCTGATATGGTTAATAAATATGAGTTACAATTCGAGTCTTGCAGTTAATAATTATCCTTATAATATGAGTTCTAGTTGAAGTCCAGCTAATGATAATAATGATGATGGTTCTATTGAGATCTTGTTCAAGTACGACGTGGGGACTTATTATGATAAAGTTTGGTTTAGGTGGAATTTTTGTTATTGCATTATAATTGGAAACTTATGGTTATTTCGTTACTCAGTTCCCTTGATTGTACCCAACATGCTTATGGGGCCCTGCAATGGGATGTTTACTTTTCCGCATTTATTGGTTTATGAGGGGACAATCTTGTACTTATAGTTGTACGATGTTGATGCTACTATTTCATATGTATTTGATTATTCATGTACAACGGCGTTGGATCTTATTTCTAGGTTTTCCCCTAGTTACTTTGGCATAGATTATTTTATCTGGTATTATGTATATCTATATTATAATTTAGCTTAGTCGATTGATGATGCCTACTGAATACCTGTGGTTTGGAGACTCATACTATATTTTGTACCTTTTTTAGTCTAGATTCGAGAACTAGTTATCATAGCTGATTCGACGCTCGTGCAAGGCTGATTTTTAATATTCGGTGAGTATCACTACCCGATTGACGAGTCATAATGGCACCTACTTTATCTCAACAATAGGTAGTCGAACCTTAGCCCAAAGCAATGTTTAATAAGCTAACTTGGTGAAAATGCCCCAAAAAGGCCCAAATAGGCAATTCAATACATAAATAAGCAATGCAATTGGGACCAGGGCCTGGCCATGACGGTAGCACAAGTCCTCCATGGACTGGAGACCACCCCCTCAAACCAACCTCAAGATGACAATAATAATAATAATAACCATTGTAACAATGCGGAATCCAATAAATAGTACTAACAAGATGGGTAAATGACTCAAAGAAATGAATTATCAAACAATGACCAACCAACACACATCTTTCCACAATAGCCTCTAAAACTAGAACACAAAACTTATCAGGATAAGCCTCGACTATGACCAAATAAATCAAAAAATAATGTGTGAAAATAAAAGAATATGAAAATGATAAGGCCTTCCGAAGGATGAAGTCTCACCACTTCATAGCTACTCAACACACGTGCTAATCCACCGAATGCTGCACAGGGGTAAAATAAGTGTCTTCGGACCCTACATTATGAAACAATGTAGCATCTGGGGACGGTTAGCAGGGTGAGCACTAACATGTAACTCAGGGTATATGACAACATAACTCCATGTCCAAAATTATTCCAAAACCATATGCATACATTCATATATACATATATATATATATATAAGATGCCGGGATAGGAAACAAGGTTTGAGCAGGATACTTTAAAATCACTAATCTAGACTGTGTAGGTCTAACTGTCCTAAAAACATCCACGGGCTATATGACCCTAACTCTCCCCTAAGAGAAGGTCCTAGTGCATGTTAGCCGTACTAACCAAAGAAGTTCAAGAAAATTTCAAAGAATATATAACACCATGCAAATCTAAGGTACATATATATCATGTGTGAACTATGCATATGGTCATGAAGACCCCTACACTAGTAAACATGGTTTCTCGTATCGGTCCCCCTGAGACCTAAAATGTCCACAACGAGCTACACAACCCCTTTTAAGACCAGTTAAAATACTTGCACATTAACCCATTCATTTAACCAAAGAGACATTCATTAAGGTATAAACGATTTGGTATCTCATAAAAATTAGGCTTGCACGATAATAACGTAAGATGGGGGAATCCACGACCCCCATTTGACTCCCAAAATCCAATTAAAAGTCAATCTTTGGCCTTTGAGACCTTTCAAAATCAGTTATATTTTATTAACCTTTTATGAAATAAAAGGTTCCAAAAGTGAAGTAATTTATGTATATATCCATGTTTCAAATAATAAAAATTAAGGAAACCCATGTTCCCCATTCCATTTCCCACACACATGCATTCATTTAATTCAAAATCAAGATAATAAAGCTTAAACAATAAATTTAAAACAAAGGGGATTCAATTCATGTACTTACCATTCCTAACCCCTCAACCTATATTAAAAACGCAAAAAATAAATCACATGGATAATAATAAATACATGTTTTTTCATAAAATCAATTTAGGGGAGAGATACATGTCTGAAACACACAAGAATTTGAAATCAATTTGATATTCAAAGCTCAGATGATGATTTCTCAACGAAACACTTGAGGTTTTCTTGGGTATTAACTTTGAGGGTTAAAGGGGGTAATTTGATCTTGAAAATTAAATAAAATAAGCTTATTTTATGTTTAAGGGTCATAAAAGGGTGAAAAGACCCCAAAGCTCCTCACCCTACGTGAACAAAAACAAAACTGCAAGAAAAGTATGCCTTGGCATGGCATACCAATATCATAGAGTTTATCCTCCGTACCACGCCAATATCACAGAGGGTAACCTCTGTGAGATGGAAAAAATATGGAGGCTCACTGCCTCAATGTTCCAAAATTTCCCCAAACCCTTTCCAAAATTCCAAAACCATCCTAAAATACCCTTTTAACATCCCTAAACACAATTCAAGTGAAAATTTGACAATTCAGACATGGAATAGTCAAAAATAAAATGATGGAAATTTTAAGGGTTTAGAGAAATAATCTTAAGGTAGCCATAATATAGACATAAAAAAAAGGTGCGAAAATACTTTTGGACCAAAACCAAAATGCACAGCCATATAAGGGAAGGGTAGACCCTGGATCAAGAAAGCAATACACGTCACAAGAGAATAGTTGTAACATACCAGTGAAAATATCAGGAGACACCTCAGATTCCTTATGGGTAGCAAGTGCATAAAGATGTTTTCGGCCAGTGCCAATACCGGAAGTAGTGCCCTTTGGCTTAGGTTCTAAAGAAGTAGCAACTGGGACCTTATTAGCTCTAGTGGCAACTTTAGCTTTCAAAAAATATCGCAGCATATGACCAGGCTGACCACAATTATAGAAATGATTCCACCCCTCATAACACTGACGACGGTGAAGGTTTCCACAACATGATAGGGCTGACTGAGCTTTACTATCTTGAGAGTGGGCACACTGTGCCTTAAAATAACTATTAGGCTAAAAGAAAAGGTCACCAGATAGCTTAGGATGATATGAACTAGAATTTCCCTAAGTCTTCTTCTTTCTCTATTTCCTACCATCTCTTCCACTATTCTGTTGATTTTCACCCTGCTCTGAATACTTGAAACTCTTAATCTGCCTTCCCTAATCTCTGCCTCTCTCTTATTTTCATACTGCACCTGCTACATATAGACCACAATCTAAAATTTCTATGTCATTTTTAAACATTACATCCTTACACTCCAATACTAAGTCACGGGATCACCCAGAAGAAAATTTCATCATCTTCGCCCTCAAAGAAGAGACTAACTCTAAAGCATAACAAGACAATTGCTAAAATTTCAGGGTGGACTCCTTCACACTCATCTTGCACGGCTTCACACTCATCTTGCACGGCTTGAGATTCACAAACTCCTGTGCCATAGCTTCCCTTGGATCCTGAGGAAAGAAATAATCAAGAAAAGCACCCTAAAACTCATTACATAATGCTGGCTATGCATCATCACGTCTCAACTGCTCGCACTTCTCATACCACTAATAAGCTACATCCTTTAATTAGTATGTATCAAACTACACATCCTCAGAATAGGTAGCATCCATCACCCTGGATATATTCTCTATATCATCCAAAAACTCTTGAGGATCCTTCTCAACTTTAGAGCCAGTAAAAGTTGCGGGATTCAACCTCATGAATCGGCCAACCCTTATGACCTCAAAATAAGGAGCAAAAGAACCAATATAGTTCGACTGATGAGACTAAGATTTCACCAACTGAGTAAGAAAATAAATACACCGATGGAACTCCGCATTGGAGATGTCCCCCTGAGGCGGCTAATTGATAAGCATCACCACCCTGAGAAGCCCGTGGAGGACAAGTTAGTACAGGTAAAACTCTACATGAAGCACTACAATCAGGAGCAGGGACCCTATATTGGGATACACTCCATATATGAGGCGATTTCTCTCCACATTATCCTCATGTAGGGTAGATTTCCTATGAATATCAGATCTTCGAGGAGGCATGATCTGAAATGCGAGGAATCTAGGAGTTAGAAAAGTTTCATAAAACAAGACTCTATAGTTCGAAATTAGAATAGAAGAAAGGGAAACATTCCTAAATTTCTTGTAGTCTCCTCCTTATACGTGTAGCATGCTACAAACTCGTAACAAGGACTTTACTTGACACAGTGTTGTGGCCACCCAATGATTCCAAATCATTCAATACCTAGATTACCATGACCCGGACCAGGGCCTGGGCACTACGGGTATCTTAAGTCCACCATGGACTGGAGACCGACCCCTTAACCCCACCTCAAGAGAAAAACAATAATAATAAAGTAGAAGCCAATAAATAGTGATAAAAAGATGGATAAATGACTCAAAGAAACTATGTATCAAAAAATGACCAACCAACCTATATTGTACACAATAGCCTCTAAAACTAGAATACCAACTAGGTCAGGACTAGCCCCTGAACAAGACCAAATGAATCCAAAATACACTAAGTCAAAATAGAAGAATATGGAAATCATAAGGCCTTTAGAAGGATAGAGGCTCACTATTTCATAGTTACTCAATGCAGGTGCTAATCTACCTAACACTGCACAGTTGTAAAAGAAGTATCTCCAGACCCTACATTATGAAACAATGTAGCATCCGAGGATGGTTAGAGGGTTGAGCACTAGTGTGTAACTAAGAGGATATGATAACATAATTCCATGTCCAAAA
>NW_025855084.1:0-1018 GCF_002878395.1 Capsicum annuum
GTTATTTATTAGGATAGGATTTTTTAAATTTTGAATTTTTTTTAATTGAAAACAATAAATATAATAATAAATGATAAAAAATAAAAAATAAAAATAATAAAATAATAATAACAATAAATATAATAATAATTAATTGATTTTATATTAATCAAAATATAATAACAATTCATAAATAGACAAAAATAAATATAACAAAATAGTATTAAAACTACTATTTATTTATTCAAATTTATGATAAATAATATATATATATATATATATATATATATATATATATATTGAATTTTTGTATAATTTTTAAAATTAGGATAAAAAATAAAATAAAAATAAAAATAAAATATCTCAAAATTGAATTTATTTAATTATTTATTTATTTTTCAACTAAAAATTTATTAAAAATAAAATAAAATAAGAATCAAAATAATATCGGATTAAATTATAGTATAAATATTTAATATCGAAACATATATATATTTTACACTCGGGGAGGATCAAAAATCACGTGTCTACATTTTGCCCCTTTTTATGTAAATTTCAAAGAGTTTTCATATAAAGAAGTAGACAAAGAGGTGATTTTTGATCCTCCAATTATTCGAAAAGTAAAGATAAAACAAAATAAAATAAAATAAAAGATGTGACCAAGTCCTAGTTTTGGACCGCCTACATATCCCGGGTTATAAGGGAATTAGGTCCCTCGTAGTTCAAAGGTAAAAAGTGAGAGAAAGAGATAAAGGTCGAGTGAGATTCTGTCGAGTTTTCGGTTTTCAACTTTCTACTTTTACATTGAATTGAATAATTAAAAAAAATGAAGATACAAGTGAAAGATCCTATCTATGCTAATTTTTTTTTTTTGAATCTTGACTTGAATTTGAAAATTCACCCTATTCTTTTGGCGGGCTCCTGACTTGCTTTTTTCTCTTCACTCTGTTCTTCAAGCGGGCTCCTGAACTTCCTCTTTTCTTCACCCTATTCTTTAGGCGGGCTCCTGAATTTACAATTCTTCACCCTTTTCTTCAGG
>NW_025855085.1:0-1303 GCF_002878395.1 Capsicum annuum
AGTAAGGTATTCAGAATGATTGTGATCTGAAAATTTTGGACTCGTGGAAAGATAAAAGGTGTATTGAACGTTAAACCCAGAGGTATCATACAAGAGAAGTATGCTTTGAGTTTAGACTCTCAGTAGTCAGAATTTTGGGTCAGAAGTATGACAAGTCAATGAATATTTATCAAGAATTGAAAAAGAAGTTGAGCATGGCAAGTGCAAGAGCGGTCACTTCAAAATCCAAATGCCGCAAATCAACCAACACGTGTTTTTAAAACTCACAATTTTTCTTTATTTGAAACAGATATGGAATGTTGTTTTCATAAAAAAATAATACAATTCCACAATTCTATCAACGCAAGGAGCACACGATACTGGATCTCGATTATGGTAAATTTTATTCTTTGTGAGATGTACTTACCAAAGATATTTCAGAATTTTATTTATCCTTTCACTATATTTTTTTTTCAAAATATTAAGATCCAGTGATACACACTAATATTCTCAGTATAAACTGGGGCAAAAAAAGTTTCGTGAGTGAAGAATGAAATTTATTTTATGCTCAGGACCCTCCTGAAGAATGAGAATTTATTTTTTGCTTAGGACCTTCCTGAAGAATGGGAATTTATTTTATGTTCAGGACCCTTTTGAAGAATTGTAACTTATTTTTTGCTCAGGACCCTTCTGAAGAATGAAAATTTATTTTATGTTCAGGACCCTCCTAAAGAATGAGAATTTATTTTTTGCTTAGCATTCTCCTGAAGAATGGGAATTTATTTTATGTCCAGGACCCATCTGAAGAATGAGAATTTATTTTATGCTCAGGAACCACCTGAAGAATGGGATGTTATTTTTGGTTTCACTATTTACTTTAAGTTCAGGAGCCCGCCTGAATAACAGGGTAAAGAAAAAGGAAGTCCAGGATCCCGCCGCCTAAAGAACAGGGTGAAGAAAAAGAAAGTCCAGGAGCACACCTAAAAAATAGGGTGAAGAAAAAGAAATTCTAGGAGCCCTCCTGAAGAACAGGGGCAAGAAAAAAAAAAGTTCAGGAGCCCACCTAAAGAATAGGGGGAAGAAAAAGAAAGTCCAGGAGCCCGCCTGAAGAACAGGGGGAGAAAAAGAAAGTCCAGGAGCCCACCTGAAGAACAGGGTGAAGAAAAAAGAAGTCTAGGAGCCCGCCTGAAGAGAAGGGTGAAGAAAAAGGAAGTTCAGGAGCCCGCCTGAAGAACAGGGTGAAGAAAAAGAAAATCCAGGAGCCCGCCTGAAGAACAAAGTGAAGAAAAAGAAAGTCCAGGAGCCCGCCTGAAGAACATGGTGA
>NW_025855086.1:0-2618 GCF_002878395.1 Capsicum annuum
CTCCATGAGTCTAGAATTTTCCATAATAAGAGCCTCTTTCTGAAGATTTAATCTTTTGAAGGCGTCGATCATTGAGGTACAATAGTCACAAAAAATTATTTTTCCTAAATCCCTTTGGATATTGTATTGGGGTGTCTGGTCTGGATTTTGTCTGAGGGCTGGTGATAAATAAAAATTTGGTCCAAGGTGTCCTCTTGCATAGTCTAAAGCTTTTGAAAAATCATTAAAACCTTTGTAAAGAGGATTTCTTACACCTTTTATAGAGCTCATTACTCCTAACCAAGTCTAAAAAATTCCATTTGTTTTTTCATGTATAATTACATAAATTTGAATCTAGGTTTACTTTTGTTTGATATATATTAACATAAAGCATTTATAGAGGCTAAAAAATGTTTGTGGTCAGGCTTATGGTGTGCTATCCAAAGATTATCTACCAAACATTTTTGGGATCTGTCTAAAACATGTTCTGGTCTAAGTTTGAACGAATAACTACTGGGTGGAAAAGAAATTAAATTAAAAGGTCCAAAGTCTATTCTTTCCATTGGTTCTATGGAATTTTGAAGTCCTATAGAATTTTGGGGTCTAAATCTAACATTTCCTAGCATTGTCTGATAATAAATGTCTTGAGATGGGGAAGATGCTACTCCCTTGCCCTTGTCTGCTATAGGTTGACTAGTTGGTTGCATGCTGAAACAAACATTAGTTTTGGTTAACCGATTTTTTTTTTACTTGTAACCTACTTAACTGGTCTGCTAATTCATTTTCTTCACCTTTAATATATTCGAAAACAATGTTCTTATATACTGATATAGTGTCCATAAAATTTAACCATCTTCTTCTACTACTAGCTTTATCATTTATTTTTTGGCTAAATTTAACTATCGCGTCACAATCTGTCCTTACTAACACTTATTATTTATTTAAAATATATAATTTAAAGATTTTAAACCATATACTATAGCTAATACTTCTAAATCTATACTAGGCATATTTCCTTTTTCTTTATATTGTCCACTTTGATAAGCACAAATTTTTTCTTCATTTTTATCACAATATTTATTAGGTTTAGCTTTTAACACTGCTCGCCATCCTAAATTACTTTCATCAGTCTGGACAATTAAATAATCAGATTCTAGTGGAATTTTTAAATCTGGGATATTTTTAACCTTTTCTTTAATCTGTTGTACTAATTTAATGTCTTCTAGATTAAAATGTTTTTGCCCTTTACTGCCTGTTTTAGCATATAAAGGTCCTGCTATTTTTCCTAAGTCTTTAATAAAGTTTCTCGCGTAATTTAGTAATCCTAAAAAATTTTGTAGGTCTTTAGTATTTTCTAATTTGTCTAGCATTTCTACTACCTTTTTGTCTATATGAGGTTGGAGTTTTATCTTCCCATTTCCTAGGGTGATTCCTAAGAAATTAATATGTGTTTTACATAATTCCATTTTCTTTTTGCTAATTATTATTTCGTTTTTAACAAATAGTCTAAATACCATTTGTAAATGTCCTAAATGTTGCTGCATATCTTTGATAAATACTAAAATATCATATACATATACTAATACAAAATTTTTATAATCTCTAAAAATATCATCCATTTTTCTTTGAAAAAGCGGTGGGGCTGTTTTTAGTCCGAATGGCATAACAAGCCACTCAAAATGTCCTTCTGGACAAGTGAATGTTGTCCATTCTATGCTGTCTGGGTGCATTTTTACTTGTCAAAATCCTGATTTACAGTCAAATTTACTATATATCTTTTTACCTTGTATTCTATTAATTAACGCACTTTTATCTGATAACTTATATGCGTTTGTTTTGGTGTTGTCATTTAATCTATTATAGTTTATTACCATACGAGCTTTTCCCCTTATTTGCTCACTATGGTTTCTTACCATGAATGCTATTGATTTGTGTCTAGATGTTGATCTTTGAATTACTTCTAATTTTAACAATTCTTTGATTTGTTTCTCAAATTCTTCTATATCTTTATTGTTAGTGTAATACCCCGTATACTTCTAAACTAGAAAACGAACCATTCTTCCTACGTGTGAAACCTCTAATCTTGTAAGTCATATTTGAGTACATCATTTACAAAGAGCATCCTAGTGAAAAGAGAGCTTATGATGGGTTTAACGTGTTCATAGGAGTCACTTAAGGTAATGCAAGCTAAGAGCTTTTGAATCCATTAAGTTTTAGTATTTTATTTTGCAAGGGTCATCTTTAAATGAGCGTAACTTGATGTTATGTGGTATTTTGTCATATTTAGACCCACCAAATTTTAGAGAATCGAATTAGCTTTCCAACGATATCATTTTTGCCTTAATCCAATACCCGAGCAAAAAGTTATGCCTATTTTCGTGAGAGACAGTAAGGGTATGCGATTGGTTAGGCGCCGCCCAACAAAACTTAGGTGATTGGTTAGGCGCCGCCCAACCTGGCTTGTGCGATTACTTGGGTGCCGCCTAAGTCAGTTCCAAGTGCCAAAAACACTCCGTTTTAACTTATATCAAGGGTGTTGAAGTCATTTCACACCCCTAAACCATCCCTAATCACTCCAAATCATTGATAAGGGGTTTTTAAACACATAATTACAATCCCTAAGCCCTAAATCAGTCAAG
>NW_025855087.1:0-3842 GCF_002878395.1 Capsicum annuum
AATACAGACTCTAAAAGACAAGATTAGTAAATATCTGACAAAAAAGACTCATGCAAGTACACAGACACAATTCTCCATCTCCACAAAAAATGGATGAGAAGGGTGTATATTCCCCTCTGAATGCTCATAAATCCACTGTACCGGATGTTGGTACAGCTAGTCCGGCTCAAACGGTAATCGGTAAAGACAAATTAAATCTATTTATGGCTGTCACTTTCCCAAAAAGTGAGGATGAAGCAGGACCTTCATCAAAACCACCTAGAACTAGTACCTTAAAAAAGACAATATTGGAGAAAAACAAAAATAAATAAGTTTATATTATCATAAAACAAACATTAGAGAAATTCTTTAGTAGCCAAGAACAAGATAAGCATATGGATAGTAAAGACAAACAATGTACAAGAATAGATAGGGTAGTTTCAAACATGAACAATACAACAGACATTAATGTTCCAAGATAGTCAGACGAAGAAGATGATAGATTTGAAGATAGTCTTCTCCAAGATGCTCAGGATCCCTATGAAGATGATGCCTCTAGAATGAGCTTCGACACCATAGCCCTTCACAACTTGGATACATAGACAGACAGAAGACAAGTAGAAAAGTAGATAGATATATGGAATAATAAGATAAAAGTATTATGATAGTATTATGAGTGCCATATGGGTATGCCCACTTCGAGTCTTGTAATTAGTCAAGTCTGTGTTAGAGTGCTTCCTTTATCATTACTTTCTGAAAGGACGTTTGGAAAAGAGGAATAATAATGCATGTGACGATAGGGCCCAATGTGTACCCGACCTGCATTATTAAAGAATCTTATCCTTATCTGTCGTCCATATTGTCCAACCCACGTAGTTTAAACCGTGTCCACTCCTTTTTCTTAATTTGGTCTATATAAGTCTTAGAAATAATAGCAAAGGACAGATCGAAAAACTCTCAGAACCTATAAGAAGTATTCCCTCTCTCCTATGTATAAACCAATCCTCTAGTCCAACCAACTCCTCTTGATGTAAATCAAAGCTTGTAATATAAAAAGTTTGTGGAAGAATAAAGTTTTCAGTTTTTCAAAGTCCTTAAGGGGTTCCCGAAAGGGAAACCTCTATTCCAGTTACTTCATGTAAGTTCTTATTTATTCTATACTTTCCCATCAAAAATTATTTTTTTTTATGTTTTAAAAATTTTTGCCAGATGAAGTTTCCGGGGTGTGGTTAAAGAAGTAATTTGTTAAGAACATAGGTTAAGAGAAAGAGATGAACCGGGTATAAGAAACAAGGAAAAATATAGAATATAAGAACTGTAGACATGAAGAAACAACGGAAAAGAGGGAGTACTGAGTAGGATCTTTTTACAATATATTAATTTAAATGAGAAAAATTTTTCATTTATAAAAATTGTCATTTATTGAAATAATATAATCTGCCTCTATGAATAAGTTTTTTTGAGAATAGAATGGGAAATAATACTATAGTATCGAGAATATTTAGAAGAGAACCAACTACAGAACAGAATAAAGAACTAAATGAAATAATAGATGTAGATAAAGACTTACAAATTTTTCAACAACATTAGTTAAAATTATTAAATTCTAAGACATTATACAATGCTAGATATTTTTCAACAGATAATCAGTTGTATAAACATTATAGAGAAGAACAGATATCGGCTATAGGAGAAAATTTTACAATATTAGATTTAGCCTGCTCTGATACAAATATTATAGAGGTAGATTAAATTATTTCAATAAATGACAATTTTTATAAATGAAATTTTTTTCTTATTTAAATTAATATATTGTAAAAAGATCGTACTCATTACTCCTTCTTTTCCGTTGTTTCTTCATGTCTACAGTTCTTATATTCTATATTCTATAATGCTGTCCATTCTATGCTGTCTGGATGCATTTTACTTGCCAATATCCTGATTTATAGTCAAATTTACTATATATCTTGTTACCTTGTAGTCTATTAATTAACTCACTTTGATCTGGTAACTTATATGCATCTGTTTTGGTGTTGTCATGTAATATTTTATATTTTATTACCATACGAGCTTTTTCCCTTATTTGCTCACTATGGTTTCTTACCATGAATGCTGCTGATCTATGTCTAGATATTGATCTTCGAATTACTTCTAATTTTAACAATTCTAGTTACTTCTAATTTTAACAATTCTAATTACTTCTAATTTTAACAATTCTTTGATTTGTTTCTCAAATTCTTCTATATCTTCTTTGTTAGCTTCTATAGATGCTGTCTTTATTGTATATTCTGGGTTGATTATTTCTAATTTACACATTCTTT
This sequence comes from Capsicum annuum, assembly GCF_002878395.1. Lineage (NCBI taxonomy): Eukaryota > Viridiplantae > Streptophyta > Magnoliopsida > Solanales > Solanaceae > Capsicum > Capsicum annuum. The sequence goes on from NW_025855087.1 coordinate 2,301, forward strand.
CGTTAGTATTCCAATGTGCTAAGGGTTTTTCCCCTATTATTTCTATTTTATCTAGAATATTTATTACTTTATCTAAATCTTTAGGACAATTTATCATGCCTATTTTATTTATACCTTTTTGCAAATTATAAAATTGAGTTTCAACATTTATTAATGTATAATATTTTTCTATTTCTTCTATATATTTTATTCCTTCTGCATTAATTAGTGTGTAATTTTTTTAATTCTTCAATGTTTTCCTTTAGCGTTTTATTTTCTTTTAATAGGTTACTATTTTGGCATTGATTTTGACATTTGTCATTATTTGAGCATCCTTCACAACATGGTTTAGAAGCTATTTCCTTTTTGTGTGTTCTTAGTGTTCTATATACTGTTGGTAATATTACTGTTTGTACCGGAGTATAGGTTAGATTTTTAAATAGTATTATTCCATCTCTTGTTAAGAGACATCCTCCTCTATTTTGTATGCAAAAATGCAATCCTATTACAAAGTCTAAACCTATGTTTAAATCTCTCACTAATATTCAGTTAATATTGTAAGTTGTCTTGTAGAATTCATTACATGTGTTTAAGAAATTTATTTGTGCCTTTTCTATGTAATAATTATAGATATTCTACGATCCGTCCATTTGTGTAGTTGTTATGGGTTTATCAAATGTCTTTAGTAAATGGACTGATTCTATTTCTTTATTAATTATACAGCTGGTACATCCTGGGTCAACTAGTGCTAGAGTTTCTATCTCTATATCTTGAATTCTAATTTTCACTAATACTTTTATGGTAGAAAACTCTTTATCTTCATTATATATTAGGCTAGTTCCATTATCTTCCATGTTTATAAATTCTGCTTTTCATTTTTCTAAATGTACATTTTCTTGTGTATCTTCTTGTGTATTTATTTCTTCTCTAGTTATTTTGGTTTTTCCTTTTTCAAAGGTAGTTAGCCTTTGTTCTAGATTATTTACTCTGGCTTCTAGAGTTCCTACTCTTAAATTTAGAATTTGATTATTTGTATAATTCGGTTCTCTAGTTGATTATGATTCTATTTTTATCTTTAGAGTATTTTCTATACAATTTACACAAGCTTCTAAATAACATTTTCTACACTTAGCTCTATTTTCTTTGCTTGAGTACCAACTACATATACGACATCTATTACTGTCTAGGCCTTTATATTTTTGAAATTAATGTATGCATTCTTGAGTGACATTTATTAAATTATTAATTACTAGGTTATTTAAATCTAAATCATCTAGATCATCTATTTCTTGTCCTAACTCATTTACTAAATTATCCTCTTCTGAATCTGAAGAGTTAGTTTTAGAAATGTCTTCTATATCAAAACTTATTATTGAATATATACTCTCTGTATCTGACATGTATTCGTCTACATTTAGTAATGTTTCTTGAAAATCTTCTATTAATTGAGAATTTCTAGTTCTATTATTATTTCTTTTAGGATATACATTGGCTAAATGATCTATGCTTCCACAAGTATAACATTCTAATTTGTTTTTATAGTTTCTATCATTTCTATATTTT
>NW_025855088.1:0-1754 GCF_002878395.1 Capsicum annuum
GTACAACCGAGCTAATGCACTCATAAGAGACTCACAAAATTTATAAATGATAATTTTCATTAAGAAAATATTTTTTTCAAATATTATTTATGAAGATTTCCAAAACAAATAAAAAAATAGGGAAAATATTTTAAAATATAGAAACATTAGGAAAATATTCTCAATGCATGAAGTAACCTTAATCCAACAAATGAGTGCATATTTGTACATATAAAGTAACTATATAAAATATTAAAATTTAAAGATATTAAATAAAAAATATAAAAATAAAATGAGAACGTCCCAACATATAAGGTAACATTTTAACCAATTAAAGAGTACATATTCATGTAATGAAATGCAGTATAAGCAGCATCAAAATTGAAAAATATGCATTAAATTGGTGAAATGTCATTTAAAAAAACACTTAGAGCGTGCATGTAACGAAAGAAGTATGCAATGGCGAGGAAGATCGATGAACGTTAGAAGAATATAGGATGAACGAACCTAGGTGGAAGCGTTTATTTTGTAACTGTCGAAGTTGCTAGTTCTGAACCCTCGCATGTTTATGCTCCTTTTATTTTTGAATGGTGTGAGGGTCGCCGTTCTATTTTGGTGCGTGTGGAATAGTGTTGTGTTGGTGTTGTGATACACGAGTGCCGAATAAGTAGTAAGCTAACAGTGGGTGCACGGGCGTACGGGTGCCAAGCATATAGTCCTTGGTAGCCATTTTTCCCATGGTTCCTTGGTGCATCCGTGCCCTTGGCATATGGTGCACCAGTGCGTAAGTTGTCCATTATGGATTTGGTGCATGGCACACGGTTCCCATAGTCCGTGGTTCCTTGGTGTACCAGTGCCCATGGTGCCTTGGGGCTATTTGTTCACGGTGCACGGTGCCCATGGCCCATTGGTGCCTTGGTACACTGGTGCCCATATTGGTGTCTTAGTGCACCAATGCCAATATTAGTGCCTTTCTGGATAGTGCCCATATTGGTTCCTTAGTTCATGGTGATCGTGGTGCCTTGGTGCTATTGGCTCCTTTAAGAACCGGCACCCATGGTCATTGGACTTGTCACTAGGACTACACTGGATGGTCCCGGAATCCTCTAATTGTGACATACCGTTATGCACCAAAATTGGCCTTAACATGTCGGTTGGGATCTTGATCAGCACTCGATGGTGCGAAAAACCTCTAATTGTGACGTCGTAGTTCTGTACTAAAGGCCACTTGACAGCATACTTAATTGTTTAGAATAGACCATGTTGGACTCCTTAAGTAATGTTTTAATAGTGACAAACTAATGGATGAATCTTTGCAGAATAAAGGATGCAGATACTGGAAGATTAATGATGGTCAAAGAACATTGGATCACGGCAATATCTTATCGCATGAATAAAGGATGCAAATACTCGAATATTGTGGATGGTCAAATAATAAAAGATCACAGAAATATCCTACAGCATGACAAGAAAATCAAATCAAACATTATGAATGGAAAAGGAATCATCAATCAAGAAACCACGACAGATAAGATAGAATATCAATCAGGATCTAAACCAAAGAAAGGAAGGCCACAACCATCAAGACTAAAATAAAAGATAGATAACAGGCATATCTGATATGGATGTGATCCTAAGCTGTATATGGACATATCAAACGGCTAGATTTCTCAATCAAGGAATCAATTTAAATCCTTGATTGAGAAGAAATCTCTTAGGTTTCCTTGTGAAGATAAGCAGCCGAAGACTATAAATAATAAAGATTGAAGACAGAC
>NW_025855089.1:0-2500 GCF_002878395.1 Capsicum annuum
TTGTAATTTAATGACAAGGTTGGACATTAGCTGCCCAACTTCGGCCCAAACATTCCATTTGCCACCTCTATGAGTAACAATTAGAACAAATGTGCCCACATTTTGTACAGTTAAGTACCAAAATTGCTCAAAAATATATTTAAGGGGCCATTTTGTACTACCCTCAAATATAAAGGATATTCTTGTTAATTTCTCTTACATTTTAAGTAGGATTTTAACCAAATTTTGTCACAGTTACTTTTGTGAAAGAATATAGGGCAAAGCTAAATAACTTTTGCGTACGACTTGACTTGTGGAAACGAGAAATAGGGTGTGACATTGATAAATACTATATACTTACCTGGATTGGAGATATGAACGTCCACGGGGTTGTTTCCGAGCTCTTCTTGTTCTTGTTGAATTCTTGATGCAGAATCCCTAAGTTTGGGAGGACACCAATTTAACTCAATTAGTTGTAGTGAGTGGATTTCTGCAAACTCAATGGGTATCTTTTCTAAATAATAGCAACATCTAATTACAAGGCGCTCAAGGACAGGAAAATTGTCATCTGTGGCTTTCCAGTACTTGAGATCATTATGTCCAATTAACAAAAGCTTCAATCGATTAAATCCCATAACCGTTGGACGCCATTCTTTGCCATCACAAGCACAATTCATCAGCTTCAGCACCTCAAGGTTAGGCAATTCCGCTATGATGTCCAAGTACGACCAACTTAGATAAGTTTGGTCCAACTTCAGCTTCTTGAGCGTTGCTGGAAAAGCTTTTGCACTTGCTGGCCAAAATCCTCCACGATATGTAAGACTCAATGTTTCAAGTTGCTGCAGATGGACAAGACTGTTGAGAGGCCCATCAGAGTCAATCCAATATGCACTGAGTCCTAATTCTTTGACATTCTGAATCCTCATAATAAACTCCTTTGTGCAACAACATGGAGACATGGAAGAAATAGTTTTTATGTTTGAAAAACACACGTGACTCCCTTTGTCATCAGATAGGCTTGGGGGATTTGGCAGATAAAATTCGGGCAGTTTGAGATGCCTTAATTGCATTAGTCCCAAAATTTCCTCAGGAAAAGTTATTTTCCATAGACTAGGCCCTTGAACAATGAATGTCTGCAGATTCCATAACCTGCAAATTTCTGGAGGTATGTCTAAATACTTCTTGCAGAGCAATAATAGGTACCTCAACCAGATGAGGCTTAGAATCTGTACAGGGAAATGATCCATCTCTATGTTTCTCAACTCCAAGACTTTGAGTAATTTGAAATGAATAAGCTCTGATTTGTGAAAAAGATGTGATGTACAGGGGTAAGAAGAGAAAATAGAACGGGTTCGATTGAAAAGATCGTTGTTGTCATGATCTCTCAACTGACGATGTACAGGGGTAAGAAGAGCCCTATAAAGACCAGAGCGACAATAATCAATTTCATCACCAGTCACGCGTTTAAAGGGCTTCATTTTTCGCAAACTGAGATATGTCCATCCTGAATCAAATTCAAGCACAATGTCGTTCATGATAAAAATGTTCTCCCTTTCAATTTCTCTCAAGCACAGGTCATATATTAGATCATGAACTTTACATGATCTAATTTTTGTTCCATCTAGACTTTTCTTGCAGACGAGGACTAGACATCTATCGACAAGCTCTTGCAAACACTTCTCGGCCTCTCCTTCCAAATCATTTTCCAACTTTAGGAACCCCTCAGCCATCCATGATCTCATCAAATTCTTCACTGGTATCTCACTGTCTTCTGGAAAAATTCCGAAATGCAGTAGACAAGTCTTTAGATCGCTAGTCAAGTGATTGTAACTCAACCTAAGCACACGTGAACATCGTTCAGCAGCATCATTTGTGACAAATGACTTGACATCTTTAGCAACATTTTCCCAGTCTTCTATTGCCCTTTTAGATTTGAGAAGCCTAGCAACCACGGCAATAGTTAGTGGTAACCCGTGACATTTCTCTGCAATTTGCTTCCCAATAGTCTCAAACTCAGATGGTAATGCTTCATTTGCAAATGCAACACTTTTGAAAAGGTTCCAACTCTCATCCGGACCCATTAAATCCATCTGCAAAGAAAGATTCTCTGTACCAGCATCGCGAGCTACTTCAATGTTACGGGTCGTCAATAATATTCCACTCCCCTTGTTTTCACTTGGAAAGCATAGTCTCACGGCATCCCATGGTTCAGTTTTCCACATGTCATCAAATATAATTAAATATCTCTTACCCTTTAAACTCTTTTGTAGCATATTTGCAAGCTCTGCTTCATCGTTCCTGTCAAGTGAGTCACTCTTAGTAGAACGCAGAAGGCTCAACAAGATTTCCTTTACATTGTGCTGTTGCGAAATAGTAGCCCAGGCACAAACATCAAAATGAGAACGAATGCACGCATCATTGTAAACTTCGTTCGCTAAGGTTGTTTTACCTATGCCACCCATCCCGACAATCGCGATGACTTTGGGTTCACCAGAGTAGCTTCTAGTAAGATCTTCTACCA
>NW_025855090.1:0-2287 GCF_002878395.1 Capsicum annuum
CTACTTACTCAACAATTTTAATGAAGTTTGAGAAGATAGAAATTTATCTAGATCCTTATTGAGGGATGCTATACATGTGATGTTTTGAAATAAAAAGTGAACGGTAAGGAGAAAAATATTAATAGTTTGAGACTTATTTTTTCTCTTGTTTTTATTTTTATTTTGAAAATGTTAAATAGTTGATTAGCCTCTTTTGAATGTTATGTAATATTATCGTTTTATTTTCTATAATTTTTACTAGTTTTTTTAAGACAGTATTAAATTTTTAATTAATTTAGTATATGTTTAGCAATTTCATTATGTGAAAACAGTAAATACAAGTAAACTTAAAATCAAATTGATGAATGTTTCTACGTTGAAAACATCATTATAAATTAAAAATACAGATACATTTATAGAATATTTAATCATCAACATAAATGTCATCAATATCATCTTCAAATAAATATTGAGAGTTTGTTCGTAAATATATTTTTTCACATTTGTTAGTTTTCGATTCGTTGATGATGTTTGTTATTGAGTCAACTTGAGCAAGTAAAATCTACAACATTTTTCTAACATTCTATAATTATTTTTTTCATCTTATTGATCGCCAATATATAAGACTCTGAATTAGTTTGAGGCATGATCACAAAAAATTTTGAGTTATTTTTTATTTTGCAGTAGCTAAAAAGTTTATATTTCGAGCAATTTATTCAATTTTTTTATAGGAGTTTCATCATGTTTTGAAGTAAAGCGGAGATATAATTTATATTGCTAATGTGAATTACAAGGGATGATAGAAGTAATTATGTTGGTACCATCCAATAACAAAACAGAACTGTTGTTAGAGTTTAAACTCATGAAAGAGCCCGATCAGACAGAGTTATTACTACTAGTAGTACTGCATTACAGATTGATTGTCTAAGAAAATTATAACTTATAATACGATGACCAGAAAATTAGTCTACTAGATAAGAGTTCATCACAATCTTGTTTTCATTGTTCTTACCCATCATCGAGTGGAGATAACATAAGATGATTAGAATTGATCCTTGTTAGTTGAGAACCTAATTTGGATAGATCATTTGCTACTCCACTTGCTTCTCTAAAATTATTTAGCACTGCTGGATTTTTCAAGCTCCTAAACATTAACCTGCAAAAATTCATAGTGTTTAACGTAAGGAAAATTGGGTAGTTGAAATAAAGAAATTTCCTTTACGGAGTCAATTTCTATTTCGTTAGGCCAAAGTTTATAGTTATAGTCTATTTGCGAACCTGCATATAGAGCTTCCAATTAAACCATTACATGATAGTGCACATTACTTCTATTATAAAAATCAACAATTCAGTTACCGTAGGCGTCTCGAATTATACCACCAATTTCATTTTTATCATAAGAATGTGAGAAGGAGCCATCAATATTTAATTTAAAAAAGAAAGGAGGCATCAATATTTAATTCAAAAGAGGTAGCTTTCTAAGGAAAATATTTAATGTCGATGATAGTGCTACTAAGCTGGTTACCCAACTTACGAGTATAAGCAATATATTTCATGATTTTTTATACAATTTGGATTCAGAAAACAAAGAAAGAATAATTTTAAATATTTTAAATATTATTATCATCATTGTTAATTTTATTTGTTAAATTTTTAGACAAATAATAAATGTAATTTTCGTTTGAAAAGATAATTTGCATGACAATCTACGGTAGCATAGAAAGGAGATAACCAATCCATCCCTATCAACACATCAAAGTCATTCATATCAAGTACAATTAGGTCAGCAAGGGTATCCCTGCCTCCTACTATAATCTTGCAATCACGGTACACATACTCAACTAATAAGGAATCTCTCACAGGAGTAGCAACAATAAAAGGACAATCTAACATCTCAGGCTGTCTATCAAAACTCACAGCAAAGTATGAGGACACATAAGAGTGGGTAGAACCCAGATCAATCAAAGCATATGCATTAAAAGAACAAACGGAAAGAATATATGTAACCACTGCATTCGAGGCCTGAACATCCTGTCTAGTAAGTGCAAAGACTCTCGATTGGCCTCTACCAGCATTCCCTTGTGTTTGATTTCCAGCAACCCATTCCCCATCACCTCGACCTCTATTTCTTGCACATGCAGGATTATGAGTAGCCTATCTAGGTGCAGTTAACTGACCAGAACCCTGACTAATATTTCTTTGAGCCTGAGGGCAATCCCTGATGCGTTGACCTAACTGACCATATTGAAACAAAGAAATTACCTTTACGAAGTCAATTTCTATTTCGATAGTCCAAAGTATATAGTTA
>NW_025855091.1:0-2160 GCF_002878395.1 Capsicum annuum
AATATTTAATTTAAAAAAGGAAGGAGCCATCAATAATTAATTTAAAAAAGGAAGGAGCCATCAATATTTAGTTCAAAAAAGGCAGATTTCTAAGAAAAACATTTAATGTTGATGAAGGTGCTACTAAGTTGGTTACTCAACTTACGAGTATGAACAATATATTTCATGATTTTTCATAGAATTAGGATTCAGAAAACAAAGAAAGAATAATTTTAAATGTTTTAAATATTATTATCATCATTGTTAATTCTATTTGTTAATTTTTTAGACAAATACATAATGTGATTTTCATTTGAAAAGATAATTTCCTGACAAATAAGAGGTCCTTGATTGAAATAGATACAACTGCTTACTCAACAATTTTAATGATGTTTAAGAAGATAGAAATTTATCTAGGTCCTTATTGAGGGATGCTATACATGTGATGTTTCGAAAGAAATAGTGAACGATAAGGAGAAAAATATTAATAGTTTGAGACTTATTTTTTTCTCTTGTTCTTTTTTTTTTTATTTTGAAAATGTTAAATCGTTGATTAGCTTCTTTTGAATGTTATGTAATTTATCGTTTTATTTGCTATAATTTTTACTAAGTTTTTTAAGACAATATCAAATTTTTATTTTATTTAGTATATGTTTAGCAATTTCATTATATTAAAACAATAAATACGAATAAACTTAAAATCAAATTGATGAATTTTCTAATGTTGAGAAAATCATTATAAATTAAAAATAGAGATACATTTATTAAATCTTTAATCATCACCATAAATGTCATCAATATCGTCTTCAAATAAATATTGTGAGGTTTTTAGTACACGTTTTTTTTCATAATAGTTAGTTTTCTATTCGTTAATGATGTTTGTTATTAGGTCAACTTGAGCAAGTAAAATCTACAACGTTTTGCTAACATTATATTATTATTTTTCAATCTTATTGATCGTCAATATACAAGACTCTGGATTATTTTTAGGCATGATCATAAAAAATTTTGAGTTATTTTTGATTAAGTAGTAGATTAAAAGTCTATATTTCTAGCAATTTGTTCAATTTGTTTGTACGAGTTTCATCATTTTTTGAAGTAAAGCAGAGATATTATGTATATTGCTAATGAGAATAACAAGGGACGACAGAAGTAATTATGTTGGTACCATCCCATAACAAAACTAAATTGTTGCTAGAGTTTAAGCTCATGAAAGAACCCGATCAGGCAGAGTTATTACTATTAGTAGTACTGTATTACAGATTGATTATCTAAGCAAATTATAATTGATAATACGATGACCAAAAAATTAGTCTACTAGATAAGAGTTCATCACGATCCTATTTCCATTTTTCTTCCCCATCATCGGGTGGAGATAACAAAAAATGATTAGAACTGATCCTTGTTAGTTAAAAACCTAATTTGGATAGATCATTCATGTCACGGCCTAGAATAGGATCATGACTGTTGCAAAGGAGTTTAGGACTCCAAAGCAAGCCTTGTTAGAATTCTACAGAAAATCGGGCAGAGTTTCCTCTGTTTTTGGGCCTAACAAGAAAATTCCCTATCTTAATTCAACAAAAAAATAACCCAATAGCACAAACACCACACAAATACAAACATAATTCACCATAGATCATCAACAATTCACCAATACAACCAACTAACAATACAAAATCTATCTCCAAAAATAAGAGGAAGTCAAATACTCCACACATCCTAAATAATGAAAGAAGTCACAAGCTCTGAAGACATGACTATGGAGAAAACTAAGAGTTTACAAGAAAAAGAAACATAACGAAGAAACAAACTATAGCCCACGCGTACAATTGCGGGGCTCACTAGGAATATGCTACTTGGATCCTCCATCCAATGCGATCCTCACCGTCACCTGCGTTGTCTAAATTATAATAGCAAGGAGTGAGATGCTAGCTCAGTGAGTCATAACACTTAACCACAACCGTTTTAATGGGGACAAGTCAAAAAAAAGCATGAATAAAAGCTCTTTCAGAAAATAGTAACAATAACTAGTATCAATGTTTCATGTAAGCCAAGTGAACCAATAGTTCAGTAATAAATTCAAAAAACATCATATCATATCAAATATACATCTATAGTAGGTTTTCAAGAATGAATCATGTAATCAGTGTGACATTCTTCTTTATTAAGAATAACCCATAG
>NW_025855092.1:0-3476 GCF_002878395.1 Capsicum annuum
AATGTATCTATATCTTGTTCTAGATAAGGACACTAGTTCCAAAACTCCCAGTCTTGATTCAGTCCTAGTCGTGAATGAATATTCAGATGTTTTTCCCGAAGATCTTCTTGAAATTCCTCTTGAAATGGAAAACAAACTTCGGCATTGATCTTCTTCCAGATAGTTAACCTATATCTATTCTGCCATACAGAATGGCACCAGTAGAACTCAAAACATTGAAAGAGAAATTGAAGGATCTCTTAGATTAGTGGTTCATCAGGCCCAGTGTGTCCCTGTGGGCACACCAGTCTAATTCATGTGTAAGAAAGATTGTTCTCTCAGAATGTTCATTGATTAACGTTAGATCAATAAAGTCATGATCAAGAACAAGTATCCACTTCCCCATATTGATGACTTATTTGAACAACTTTAGGGTGCAAGCTATTTCACTAAGATAGACCTCAGATCAGGTTATTATCAGCTCAGAGTCAAGGAATGTGACATTTTGAAGATAACTTTCAAAACATGGTATGGGCACTTCAAATTACTAGCCATGTCCTTTGGTCTTACTAATGCCCCAAAAACTTTCATGGACTTGATGAACCAGGTGTTTAAGTAGTACTTGGACATGTTCGTCATAGTATTCATAGATGATATTTGGGTCTATTCCTGCAAAGACCATGATCATGCAGACCATCACAGAATTGTACTTTAGACTCTCATAGATCATCAGTTGTTCGCCAAATTAAGTAAATGTGAGTTTTGGCTAAGGTCAGTGGAATTCCTTAGTTATATCATTTCTGGTGATGGCATTAGGGTTGATCCTCAAAAGACTAAAATCGTAAGAAACTGGCCTCACCCTAAATCTCTATCAGATATTAAAAGTTTCTTGGGTTTTGCTGGCTATTACAGATGATTTGTTGAGGGATTTCCTCTATTGCATCCCCTATTTCTAGATTGACTCAGAAGAAGGTCAAGTTTCAGTAGTCAGATCCTTATGAGAGGAGTTTTTAGGAGCTGAAGACTTGACTACCCTCAACTCCAGTCCTAGCTCTTCCAGATAGTTCAAATGGGTTCATAGTATATTCTGATGCATCAAGAGTAGGTTTGGGTTGTGTCCTCATATAGTATGGAAAGGTTATAGCCTACGCCTCCAAACAACTTAAACCCCATGAGAAGAATTATCCAACTCATGATTTTGAGTTAGCAGCTGTAGTTTTTGCCTTAAAAATTAGGAGTCATTATCTATACGGTGATTATGTAGATGCGTTCACCAACCTTAAGATCTTTTAGTATGTATTCTCTCAAAAATATTTTAACCTCTGCCAGAGAAGGTGTTTAGAGCTCTTGAAATACTATGAGTGTACTTTATTATTCGATCAAGGCCAACGTAGTGTCCGACACTCTTAGTAGACTGTCTATGGATAGCATTTCATATTTTGAGGACAGTAAGAAAAAGTTAGCTCAGGAAGTCCATCAGCTTGCCAGACTAGTTGTTTGATTGGTCCATACAGAGTAGGGTGATGTATATATTTAGATTAGTTCATAATCATCTCGAGTTTTTGAGGTGATAGAAAAGCAAGATAGAAAGCCTAGTCTAGTCAAGTTCAAAGAGTCATTCAAGGATCAAAAGGTTGAGGTTTTCTCATGAGGGGACTGGTGTTCTGTGTTGTTAGGGTCGTCTGTGTGTTCCAGGTGTACATGACTTGAGGTAGAAAATTCTTGTAGAAGTGCATAGTGTGTGTTACACTATTAATCTAGGATCCATAAAGATTAAACGCGACTTGTAAGAGATCTATTGGTGGAGCGGGATGAAAAGAGATGTTGCAGAGTTTGTGACTAAGTGATCTACATATCAACAAATTAAGAAAGAGCATCAGAAGCCTAGTGGTACCATGCAAAAGTTCATTATTCTCACCTGGAAATAGGAACAAGTGAACATTGACTTTGTGATGGGTTTACCACATTCTCACCATCAGCATGATTCAGTTTGGGTCATTATAGACAGAATGACCAAATCAGCTAATTTCCTTCTAGTTCATACCTCTTATTCAGCCTACGACTACGCCAAACTCTATATTAGGGAGTTTCTCATATTACATGGTATTTTATTGTCCGTTATTTCATACAGAGGTACCTATTTCATCTCTTACTTATGGAAAGCATTCCAAAAGGGTCTTGGTACCCAAATTCATTACAGTACATCCTTTTATCCCCAGATAGATGGTCAAGTAGAAAGGACCATGTAGACCTTGGAGGATAGGCTAAGAGCGTGTGCAATTGACTTCAAGGGAAGTTAGGATGACCACTTTCCTTTGATTGAGTTTCCATATAACAAAAACTATCATTCTAAGATCTAGATGGCTATATTTGAAGATCTCTATGGTAGGAGATGTAGATCTCCAGTTGGTTGCTTCAAAGTTAGTGAGGCCTCAGTTATAGGGCCTGACTTGGTATTCGATGCCTTAGAAAAAGTTTAGTTGATTAGAAAGAGACTTTAGGCTACTCAGAGATTACAAAAGGCTTATGCTGATGTACGTAGAAAGTATCTCAAGTTTGAAATTAATGACTATGTCTATCTAAAGATCTCTCTTATGAAGGGAGTGAAGAGATTCAGAAAAAAGGGAAAGCTTAGTCCCAGATTTATCGGTCACTTTAAAATTCTCAATCGCTTTGGCAAAGTAGCTTATGAGCTCGCATTGCTTTCAGATATATCCTCTGTTCACCGATTCTTCCCTATCTCTTTGCACAAGAAATGCATAGATGACCCAACAGATGTAGTCCCTATTCATAGCATAGATGTTTAGAACAGTCTCTCTTATGAAGAAATTTCTATCAAAATTCTTGACTACCAGATTCGTAGACTAAGGAACAAAGAAGTCCCTCTTGTCAAATTCTTTGGCGAAATAAGTCCGTTAAAAGAGCTACTTAGGAAGCAAAAGTAGACATACGAACCAAGTACCCTCACCTCTTTTCATCAAACTCAGACTCAGCTCAAGACAATAATTTTGCTTATGATTATTTAGTTTCATGTTCATATTTCCATTACAAACTCGGTACCAAGTACCATTACTTATTCAGTCATGCATTCATATGTCAGCTCAGTCATGTATTCATGCATCAGATATGCATGTTCAATATGATAAAACCAGCTTATTAGTCATGTCAGTCATGAAATCATGCTTTAGTTTTGCATGTCCAATATGTACTGTCAGTTATCATTTATCTCAGTATAATAAGTCTTATTCGAGGATGAATATTCCAAAAGGGGAGATCTTCTAATACCCCAAAAAAGGCAAATCAATATTAGCGCCATATTTTAAGCCTATTAATAGTACATAATGGTTCTTTGGTATTTTTATAATCAAGTTCGATGTTAATTAAGGTCTCAAATACGTCATAGCTATTAGGCGAATCTAAAAATTCCTTACCGATTGAATTCTTGGCAAGGATATTGGTATAGTCAACCTCAAATGAGAATATCTCTTATTATACTA
>NW_025855093.1:0-2640 GCF_002878395.1 Capsicum annuum
CTATCTGCTAAATATAATTCTATTGGTGTATCTATTCCTTCTCTAAAACATGCTTTTATTAATATCATTGTACCTCCAAGGTGTACATATTTTATTGGGTCTCTACTTTTTATATCGTTTATTTCTTTATTAATTAACCTTTTTGTTACTAGTGGTATACTAGTTTTACCTTTTGCATATCTATAGTGTATTACATGTTCCTTTTGACTTATTATGTAGTATTCTTCCTTTTTTCTAGTAAATATATTTATTATTGTTGGTATTTTAAATATTTTTTCTACACTTAAGTCTAACTCTTTTCCTTTTATTTCATCAAATATATTATTATCAAATATTATTTTTGATCTGTTCCTTCGTCATTTAAATATTCTTCTTTTGTTATTATTTTTATATTTTCTTTAGTTATTTGGTTTATTTGTATATCTTCTTTAGTCATTTAATTCGTCTAATTCACTATCTATTTCATTATCTTCTATTTCACTATCTGTTTCATTTTCTGAAATTTCATATATACTGTCTTCACTTTCTAATTCGTAATCTGTATAATCTATCTGCATATACTCTATATTTTTTATTTTTATTTTTGATATTTGTTTATTTTTTGGTTTTTTAGGTAATTTACTATTTCTAGCTAAATGTCCTAATTTTTCATAATCATAACAAGTACATTCTTTTATAGATTTCTTTTTCCTATATAGTCAGTTTGTTTATAATTTTTATATAATATCTTTTTCTTGTTTTTTTATATTTATATTTTGATTTCTTGTATTTCTTATGTCTTTTTCTTTTCTTATAATATCTTGCTTCGCATCCAAATTGAGGTGCTATTTTATCTTTGCAACATGCTAAATTTCTTATTAATGTTTTTTCCATTTTTATTTCTTCTCTATATTTTTCACATAGGTTTCTATACCATTGTTGTAAAAATTTTATTCTTGCTCCTAGAGTATCTACTATTTTTGCTTCATCCCAACTTTTTATTTTTTTTAAACTAAATGGTTCAGGTAATTTATAAAATATAATTTTCTTATTTCTTTACTTTCTTCTGTATTATATGCTCCTTTATAATAATATTCTTTAAATGCGCAAGTATATTCATCTACATAGCACATATTACATATTGTTAATTTTAACATTAAATTCCTATTTGTATTTTTTACTTCATTTTGTTCTTCTTCTATTGTTGTCATGCTACTAAATTCGTCTTTTATAGCTGTTTCATATTTTTGTAATAATTCTATAGGTGTTAATTTAGTGTTGTTGTTGATGATGTTCCTTCTGTAGGTATATCAGTTCTTAATACCCTTTTACTGTTTTCAGTTAGATTTAAAAACCATAATTTCACTGTTCCTATTAGTGTTCTTTCTATATATTCTGGTGCATCTATTACATTTATATTATTATCTAATAATTGTTTTATCATATATCCTATCCATAATTGTATTGTTTTTTCTGTATCTATTACACAATCTAAGTCTAAAAAGTTATAATTTTTATTAACTATTTATTTTGGTGTCCATTTGTCGTATTCATTCTTTTGATTATATCTTTTAAACTTATTCTTATAATATGTAGGTTTTCTTATTTTTGATGTTCTAGGTATTATATTTTCATCTTCTTTTTTATCAAGAGTGTTTATTTCCGTGTTTATATTTTCTAAGTTTTCTTCATTAATTACTTCTAGTTTTTCATTGATTCCTAAATTTTTTGTATTTGTTAAGATTTCTGTATATGTTTCACTATCTTCCAAATCATAATTATCTGTTTATTCAACATTTATTGTATTAATTTCTAATTCCTTGGTTTCTATTTCTTTATTGTCTATTTCTAATTTTTCTTTAAATTGATTTATTTTATTTAATAATTTTTGTTCTTTATCTTTTTCTTTCTGTCTTTTTTCATACAGATCTTTTAGCATTTGTAGTTCTTTTTCTAATTCAGCAATCCTACTATTTTTAGTTTCTTCTATTTTTCGTATTTCTTCTGTAGTTTGTTGTTTTATTTTTTCTATTTCTTTTTTTCTATCTATTTCTTCGTTTTATTTTTCTATTCTCACCATAACTGTTAATTTATCTTCTAATTTTAATTATTCTTTTTCTAACATTAAATATAAAGTTCACCTATTTTCTTATACATTCTCCCTAGATTAGAAAATACTATTTTTATTTTTAATCCTTCATGGTTTTCATATGTTTTTTCATCTATTATAAATTCTTCTTTGTTCATTTTTTATTTAATTATTAATAGATCATGTTGGTATGTATATTCTAGACTATCTATTGTTGATTCTAAATTTGATATTTCTTCTTTTTTTGCATTTATTGAGTTTTTATTAACTCCAACAATTATGTTATATTGTAGTCTTTCTATCCTTATTTTTAATTCTTTACGTTTTTCAGATATTATTTGCTTTAATTCTTTATATTTTTGTACGTTATTCATTTAAATAATATTTTGGGGAATATTTAAATCTAGTTTTATCAAATAAATCATAATTAATAAATTAATCTGGTAAATCCATATATATACAGCTTCCGTATTTTTTAGATAACAAGGCTTTGATACCAATTGTAGAGGATGCAGATTAGGTGTAGTAACTTTACTAGAAAGTAAATAGTTATTAGAAACAAGTAAAACCAT
>NW_025855094.1:0-5386 GCF_002878395.1 Capsicum annuum
GAATAATTAAAATCATTTTTAACAAATAATTTTCTTGTTTCAAACTTATTTTGTTTGAATATATAGTGACCTTCTCATAGGTTTCTTCTTCTTAAAATCTCATTTTTAATTAGTGACAACACTCCTTCCTTCAACATACTGGTCTTTTACTCTTTCAAAATATGATATTATATAATGATTAATAAAATAAAAAAATTAATCATTTTTACATCATAATTATGCAAGACCTCAAACTAATATATAATCAAGAAATTATACTATTCATAGTACAAATTTATATTTGTACAAAGAGATTAAAAAACTAACAAACTTAATTTTCACGAGAAAGAAAAATCACTATGAATAATTCAAATCATTTTCAATAAATGATTTTCTTGTTTCAAACCCATGTTACATTGTGATTACATTGTTCAACCTCCTCATATGTATATTCTTCTGCTGAACTCTCATTCTGAAATATTGATAACATTTCATCAATATGTGTGATTCTTCTTATGTCGAAACTTTTTTATTTAACGCCTGAAATTTATGAAGAAAAATCTGAATTAATATTTTGCAAACTATTGAAAATTCTTATTTCTACATACTCATAATGAAAAACCTGATATATACCAATAAGACTATTGATAAATAACATTAGCAAAGAGATAGAGATAGAGATAGAGATAGAGAGAGGCAGAGAGAGAAGAAAAGTGTGATAATATTTTTGTGTTATTGAATTGGTATATACAACCATATGAGGTGAAATTTTCCATATAATAAAAATAGAATCTAAATTCTAAATTAACTTTTTCAAATTAGTACACAAATTAGCTTAAATTATAAAACTTAAGAATTTATTTTTTCAAAATTTAACTTTTCCATATAAGCATCACTGAAATGATATAAACAACATTTTGAAACATGATAAATGAATTAAATGATCTAAAAATATTGTGGCATTATATTTTCTTGTCTCTAAATATTTTTTAATACATAAGAGATTCTAAAGCCATACAATTACTCCATTTAAATGTGGGGATCTTGTTGAAGACTAATAACACACTAAAATAGATTAATGCATATTAGTTTTAAATTTCAACAAAATAATCTCCTTTCTTTTATATTCCAAACTTACCATTTAAAAATTACTTCATTTGAATTAATAAGATCATAGTACATTGCAAAAAATTAGTTAATTAATTATATGTATTTCCATTAAATAAATGATATATGACCTAGTTTTAATATGATTACACAATCAGCTAATTAATTTCAATTAATAAGAATCAATTTATGATCATAATATATAAATTCAAGTTCATTAAATTTAATGTTGTAAATTTTAAAATATATTTATGGCTAACGTAGTAGTCAATGTTCCTTGTTTTTTTACCAATATATGTATATCAATTATGAAACCTTGCATATATTATCTGTTAAAATAATTGTCAATATTAACTAATTTTCGCTTCAATTTAATCTACTTAATTTGATGAAGGTAAAATTATTATTAATATTATAAATATCTACTTATTATAAATCTGTCCTAATTTTATAGCTTGGTTATATTTAATTAATCTACAATTACATAACGGACTCTAATATAGAAACAATTGATATTAGTTACCTTTATAATTTCAGAAATTCAATCCCATGAATTTCTCATATTTTTTATAGCTTTATTATATTAAATTGATATTAGTTACCTTTATAATTTTGGGAATAGTTTTTAAAAGGTAGCAATTTTTTTTTCCTAATTACTAATTTATTTCTCAAAAATTTCTAATAAAATTATAATTTGATTATAGTCAATTGATTATTTAATTATATTTATAATTTTCTAATCACTCTAATAAGTTAACACTTGCTTTCTTTCCTAATTACGGTTTTTCTTATATCCATTCATTTATTGTTTTACGAAAACAGGTTAAACTTATTTTCAATTAAAGTTGAAATATTTTTTTAAATGTCAATTAAACTTTTTCCATATTAAGTTGTTTGATTGCTAATTGATTTATTAATTCACAAATTTTTCTTGTAATACTTTCTTGATTTACTCATTTTAATGAAATCATATTTTTTTAATATAATATCATTATTTATAATGTTTACATATTTTGATTATGAGGGATGACATCTATATTATCATATTCCCCATTTGACAATTTTTGTTTCAACATTTGCAATTAACTATTTCATATTATACAAAAATGTAATTAGTGAAATTCAAACAAAGATTGCTTAATTAGTTGTATTAGTCTCGATATAGTAGTAATATCTAATTTTAACTATCTTTTAATTGAATTCGTATTTTTGTTTTATTTGAATTCAAAATTTTACACCCTTCCATTAAACCTAAAACTTTGTCATCTCAATTAAAATACTTCTTTTCCAAATGTGTCTCTTGATAGTAATTGATTACCCTATCATCTTGAGTTACTTAGTATGTCTTTTCATATATGTCAAGTAATTGCACAGCTAATATTACACACTTCTTTAAAACATGCGAAGGCAATGAAATAAATAATCGACAATACATAAATTAATTAACTACTAATCTTAAAATGAAATAATTGAACAATCATTTATTTTTTACCACAATATAAAATGTGAAATAATATTAAATAAATAAATAAATAATCAATAAAAACATAGAATAATATGGCATAATTAATCACTAATCTTAATATGAAATAATTCAACCTTTGTAATAGTTTTCATCCAATAGAAATGAAATTTAATTTTTTTTACTATGGTATGAAATGATATTAAATGAAATAGTATACAACAACAACATACCCAGTGTATTCCCACCTAGTGGGGTCTGGGAAGGGTAGAGTATACGCTGACCATACCACTACCTCAAGAGAAGTAGAGAGGCTGTTTCTGATAGACCCTCGGCTTAGGACCAATAACAGTATAACCAATACAAAAAGTAAGTGCATATAAACTAGTATGGTACACAAAACAAACTAACAGTATAACAAACACAAAAGATAAGTGCATAATAAACTAGTACCGGATTCAAAAATACCAACACCACTATCCCCAAAAACTACAGCCACAACACTATGAACCAGAAACTCCAGACCCAAAGGAGCACTCCCCTATTACTACCGCCGTGCCCCCACCCCAAACCCTCTACCCTAATCCGCATCCTACACACCTTTCTATCAAGGGTCATGTCCTCTGTAAGCTGTAATTGCTCCATATCATGCCTACTCATCTCCCTCCAATATTTCTTTGGTCTACCTCTAGCCCGCCTAAAACTATTTATAGCTAAAGTCTCACACCTCTGCACTGGAGCATCTGGGCCCCTCCTCATCACATGCTCGAACCAACATATCCTCACTTCTCGTAACTTATCCTCCACCGAGGCAACTCCTACCTTCTCCCAAATAATCTCATTCCTCACCCTATTTTTCCTGGTATGTCCACACATCTATCGCAATATTCACATCTCTGCCACCTTCACCTTTTGGATGTGGGAGTTCTTAACTGGCTAATACTCCGCTCTATACAACATAGCCATCTGGACTACCACTCTGTAGAACTTACCTTTAAGCTTCGGGGGCACCTTCTTATCACAAAGGACTCCCAAAGCGAGCCTCCACTTCAACCACCCTACCCCAATATGATGCATGACATCCTTGTCAATTTCACCATTACCCTGAATTATGGACCCCAGATACTTGAAACTCTCCCTCTTCTGGGTGGCCTGAGAGTCTACTTCACAACCACTCTATCTTCTTGCAACATATCACTGAACTTACACTCTAAGTACTCCGTCTTGGTTCTACTTAATCGAAAACCTTTAGATTCAAGCGTCTGTCTGCAAATCTCTAACTTATCATTAGCTCCACCCCGAGTCTCATCGATCAGAACCACATCATTTGTAAATAACATACACCAAGGAACCTTCCCTTGAATATGTTGGGTCAAAACATCCATCACCAAGGCAAATAGAAACGGGCTAAGAGTCGATTCCTGGTGCAACCCTATCAAAACTGTGAAGTGCTCCGAATCTCCACCTACCGTCCTCCCACGAGTCTTCGCACTAGGGATAAAATAGTATGAAATCATAATATCTTCCATCCAATAGAAATCAATCTTAATTATTTTTTATCACAACATGAAATAAGAAATAATATTAAATATTTAAATAATCAATAAAATAGCTTTTTGTTATAAAATGATAGTTTTTTGTTGTAAGAATTCAAGAAAATAGTTCTCAAGATGCAACTTGGCTTAAATTTAGGCTAGACTATACACCTTTATTATACATACATACATACATACATACATGCATACATATATATATATATATATATGTATATATAGATGTGTATTATATATACACACACACACACATATTCACAACCTCATTTGAAATTAAATAGGAAAATTTAATTTAATTTAATTTCACAACCTCTTTTCTCAAAATGACACTCTATAATTTTTAATTCTGTTAGGTTTTTGTATCTTAGTTTCTTTAAAAAACTATATAGAAAGACAAAGTAATATTAATTAAGTTTAATGAATGATCATACTAATAATAAAGATTTCAAAAATGTTAACAAAATTGAAGTAACGAAAAATACAGGAAAGAGAATACAACTATTAATTAGAAGATTAAAAAATAGCAAGACTAAATAAGAAAATAAAATCAATTGAGTTCATAATCTAGCAATCATCAATAACTCAGAAATAAATTAAAAAACAAAAGACATATCCTCAAGCAATTAGTATCAACCTTTTTTTTAACAAATTGCAGAAGAAACTATGTACAACAATTAAACATTATAGAATATGATAGTGAGTATATGAGTGAATAGTATTCAAAGAAAAATAATCGAGAAGTTCAAAACTAATTATCTATCGAACCGTATGTGTATATAACAATGGTCTTTTCTTTCGTCTGTTGAAATAAACTAAAAGTTGAATAAAATCTCCTGCTTGGTCTAGCGAATTCTTGTTTCTCTGCTTTCTTCTTCAGATAATCTCATAGATTGATATTGTGGAGGTAGAATTCGCATATGTAGTATTTTACGTAGGGATTTTTATATAGAAATGACTCTTAATCACAATATTATTTTACCATATATGTAGCTTGACTGCTAATCAATTAATAACTTTCATATAATTAATGTGATAATTAAAATATTAAATAACTTTTTCATATTAATATTTACTTAAAAATCTAAACAAAGTAAAAATAAATAAATCGATCAAATAATTTGGTCACACAAAAGGTTGTGATTTAAATGAATAAGTTTGTTTACTTGTGGAAAAGAGTCCCTACATGGAAGAGAATTAATTGAGATTATAATCTGTAAGCAATTTACCATTTTTGAGCAATAAATTAGTAATAAATTGTTTAGGTAGAATTAGCAAAATATTTCTA
>NW_025855095.1:0-1120 GCF_002878395.1 Capsicum annuum
ATATATATATATATATATATATATATATATTAGTTGAGGAATGTGTAAATGTTTAAACTTTATAAAAATAATAATACACTTACGAACCTCATTTTTATAACATGTTGCAAAGGATACATACACTTGATTTTCGTGGAATTGTGTCTTAAATGAACTGAACATCAAACATGGGACACACAATTAGTTTCTTTAATGGAATGAGTAAGCAAATAAGATATGTTAAAATTTTAATCTCCTTACTTCAGAAATGGCTCAATTTCCGAGCAATTAAGCAAGACATACAAAGTTGCTGCTTTGCGCTCCGTGGGAGTGAGCCAGCGAGGTATGGTCCATTTAGCCTTACAACCAAATTGATTGAAAATTGATATAGGTTGCAAATGAGGCTCATTCACATCGTCCTGGTGACGATTCAGACGGTTTCTTGAAGAAGCAACTTCATCACGAAAGTTGAATTGAGAAGTTTCTCTTGCAAGATATGCCTCAACTATAGAGTCTTCCATCCTATGTTTGTTTTTGGGCCCCCTTTTCAATTTTCCAATTGCCATGTACAATCGTAAGGTTAGACATTTACTATATATAAAAAATATATCTATGAATTTAAATATGTTGCAACTGATTACAATTTGAATGGATACATCCACCTAGTCTGAACTGGACCGCCTAGCCGAGCTCGTGCACAAGGTGAATGGGAAGATGTTCCATCACATCAAAGAAAGCTGGCGGGAAAATATTCTCCAGCTTGTTGGTGATAATGATAATATTACTTTCCATTCGCACCAGATTTTCTTCTTTTAATGTGTTGGCACATAAGTCTTCGAAGAACAAACTGATCTTTGCTATTGGTTTCCATATGTTTTCAGGTAAACCAATAAAAGCAATTGGAAGTAATTGTTCCATGAAAATATGACAATCATGGTTTTTCATTCCATGCAAGATTTCTTGTGTCATATCAACCCTCTTTCCCAAATTTGAGGCATATCCATCGGACATCTTCAAACTTTGAATCCACTCACATATTTATCGCTTTTGGTCTAACTTGAATGTAAAACAATCCTTGTGCTTTAGAATATTGCCGTTGGTCCCCTGCTGTAAGTGTAATTCTCTGCGGTTGTAATACTCT
>NW_025855096.1:0-1107 GCF_002878395.1 Capsicum annuum
ATATATATATATATATTAGTTGAGGAATGTGTAAATGTTTAAACTTTATAAAAATAATAATACACTTACGAACCTCATTTTTATAACATGTTGCAAAGGATACATACACTTGATTTTCGTGGAATTGTGTCTTAAATGAACTGAACATCAAACATGGGACACACAATTAGTTTCTTTAATGGAAAGAGTAAACAAATAAGATATGTTAAAATTTTAATCTCCTTACTTCAGAAATAGCTCAATTTCCGAGCAATTAAGCAAGACATACAAAGTTGCTGCTTTGCGCTCCGTGGGAGTGAGCCTGCGAGGTATGGTCCTTTTAGCCTTACAACCAAATTGATTGAAAATTGATATAGGTTGCAAATAAGGCTCATTCACATCGTCCTGGTGACTATTCAGACGGTTTCTTGAAGAAGCAACTTCATCACGAAAGTTGAATTGAGAAGTTTCTCTTGCAAGATATGCCTCAACTATAGAGTCTTCCATCCTATGTTTGTTTTTGGGCCCTCTTTTCAATTTTCCAATTGCCATGTACAATCGTAAGGTTAGACATTTACTATATATAAAAAATATATCTATGAATTTAAATATGTTGCAACTGATTACAATTTGAATGGATACATCCACCTAGTCTGAACTGGACCGCCTAGCCGAGCTTCGTGCACAAGGTGAATGGAAAGATGTTCCATCACATTAAAGAAAGTTGGCGGGAAAATATTCTCCAGCTTGTTGGTGATAATGATAATATTACTTTCCATTCGCACCAGATTTTCTTCTTTTAATGTGCTGGCATATAAGTCTTCGAAGAACAAACTGATCTTTGCTATTGGTTTCCATATGTTTTCAGGTAAACCAATAAAAGCAATTGGAAGTAATTGTTTCATGAAAATATGACAATCATGGTTTTTCATTCCATGCAAGATTTCTTGTGTCATATCAACCCTCTTTCCCAAATTTGAGGCATATCCATCGGACATCTTCAAACTTTGAATCCACTCACATATCTGTCGCTTTTGGTCTAACTTGAATGTAAAACAATCCTTGTGCTTTAGAACATTGTCGTTGGTCCCCTGCTGTAAGTGTAATTCTCTGCGGTTGTAATACTCT
>NW_025855097.1:0-4972 GCF_002878395.1 Capsicum annuum
TTGAGCACATGTGGAATTAATGACAAATATAATCAAGGATATAGGACTGTATTAAGGTGCTTGTATCTAGATTGATCATCATGGTGTGCCCAAGACACTATTTAAATGGTTGAATGCGTGATTCATGACAAGAGGGGTGAGTTGAATGTAGCCCAAGCATATAGCTAAAGGAAATAAAGAGTTGATATAATGAGATAAGTATAAGTAGTCATTATGAATGCAGGAAGAAAAGCAGAGGCCACAATTGAATATGAGAAAGCACATGATAAGTGAAGGGACAAGCAAAGGGGAAGTTTGTGGTTTTATGGCATTTGACTTTAAATAAGTGGGAAACTTTGCGTATCACGGTCTAATAATTTCAGGATCTGTGTTATGTTTTTGGCCTATCTGAGGGAACAATAATATAGAAAACTGAAGATTGAATAAGACCATTAATCTGATAAAGCACCAAATTAAAGAGTAAACTCAGGTGACAATTCATGGCCTTGATCATAACCATGAGAGTCCATATTGACAACGTGGTTTTGGGCCCCTACCTAGCTAGTTCTGTCCTGCAAAATTTACTATAGAAGGTAATGACACCCATTGATTATATTAATTAACTTATGAAAGCACTCAATAAGCACTACTGTCTACTCTACTACTAGTTGATCAGCTAGTTAGTAGTATTTGCATGCAACTGATCTAGTCGTAGCATATTATAGAAAAGAAAATTGAACTAAACACGTATAAAAATAATGATTTAGAGTTTGGAATTTGTTTGGTTAGCTGATTGAAAGTATATAGCATTATATGCGGTGAGATTCGAGCTTGGCAGGAGGTTTTGATATTTGACACGTGGAAGTATTGACTTAATCAGAAGCCTGGGATCGTGTCTCTCTGGTCATGGCACTATATGACATCTTAGAACCAATGCCACCAGCGTATCTTATTGATTGGTGGCATCGCTCTATAATAACAAGGACTATTCTATGAGCGGGTGACCAATGACACCACTTTCGCATGACCTCCTCCCCCGGTCTGTTCATTGCTCAGCCAAAGCACGCTGGCAACTGTTTGAGTTATGACACCAATCAACCTCGAGCTCAGTTGTCAGATTTTAAACATGTGATTATATTTTAAGCATTTTGAGAGTAGTCTTTTTCATATAATAGAGTAGCTTTTTCATACTAGAATTCTTAGTTATTTTGGCCCTTAAGTAAACCCTTGCATGGAACGGGAATGGAGCTCATCTTAATTCACTTTGATAATATACAGACGATTCATGTTCTTATTCTAATTTTTACTCATATTAACAGTCTTTTTCTTCGTTTAGTTTATATTTTGTCATTTATTCTTGCTTTGTAAAAACAATAATAGTTCTCTCTGTATGAAGCATGAATCGTGATAATTCACAAATATTGCAAATAGGGAAGTGTCATTTCAACAATATAATATTATTGGCCCTCCAATGCATGTTATCTGGAAGTCGGGACCCAGATATAAATTATAAATAGACCATTTTCCTTCAAACAGAGAACCCTTTTTCTAGGTACTTCTTTTACGTAATTATTTTTATTTGTTTTGATTTGTGACCGCACCTTAATTTCAACATTGACTTTTTTTGGACCACTTTGTAATAATCATGATGTTTCTTTGATTATAATTTATTTGCTCTTGAGTACTCCTGAAGAAATGGGCAAAAAAAGTAATTAAAAACTTTCTTCAAGCGATCAGAAGACAACAAAATAAAAGAAAAGAAAAAAATTAAAATAAAATCTCAAAAACGATTTGAACAAGCTAGCAGCTTCTTTTTGGGGAAAGGTATATACTATTGACACTCCTGATTTTCTAGGTGCGTCTATATTTATAATATTGAGACATTCCTATGTTGGTGAAGATTCTAGAAAACTGCACGAGACTCTCATAGAAGTGATAGGACTAACAGTGATGTAGATATATTCACTAGGATCTGGAAGTAACTCACTATTCGTAAGAGATAAAGAAATACGAAAAGCAATGGGAGTACGAACAGGTTTGCAGGTATGCATATGAAATTAAGAAGCATATCAGAAATATACCTTTGCTGAGACAAGTGAAGTACATGAGGTGAGTGAACAACTTGAACACCAAGAAAATAGTGAAGATCAACTAAGTCCATCATAGCAAACTAATTAGAAAGACGAGAAATAAAGTGATCAAAAAGATGTGCAGAACTATCAGTAAAATTGATATCATCAATATAAAGTAATAATATGAGCATACCAGATGATGACTTATGGATAAACATGGACGTATCTGATTTACTGCAAACAAAATCACGAGCAAGGAGAAATGTATTAAAGAGATGAAACCAAGCACGTGATGCTTGATTCAAACCATAAAGAGCTTTAGATAGTTTACAGACATGGTGAGGATAGTCCAGATGAGTTTCCCAAAGGTTGTTCCATGAAAACTTCTAACACCATGTAAAAAAACATTTTTAACATCAAGCTGTCGAATAGGTCAAGAAAATGAAATTGCATTAGAAAGAACAATACGAACAGTAGTAGCACGAACTACAAGACTAAATATTTCGTGGTAATTAATATCTGGTTGCTGATGAAAACTTTATGCTACGAGTCGTGCTTTGTATCGCTCATTTGAACCATTTAAATTATATTTAATACAATAACCCATTTACAATCAATTAAGTTCATGTTAGATCGAAAAGGAACAAGAGTCCAAGTGTTATTTTTCAAAAGTACATTAAATTCATTAGCCATGGCTTGTTTTCATGTTGGACTTTTAACAGCTTGAGAAGAACAAGAAGGTTCAATTTCCTGAATTGTAGTATCTAAAGAAAACAACTGCCTTGATTTTGAGATACCAGATTTAGATCGTGTTTGTATTGGACGAGCGGGAAGAGTAGAATCAAGTGAAGATGAAGTAGGTATAACGAAAGAGGGACCACTAAAGAGACACCCAGTAGAAGAACTAGATATAGACACAGGTTTAATAGGGCTAGAGGTTGGGAAATTCAGAAGGAAAATCAGAAGAAATATTAAAGGAAATACGGGACCTAGAATGTTGTAATGGAGATGATAAGGGTGATGTGACTATAAGGATGTCAGGAGAAGATGAGGATGAAGTAACATTGCTAGAGCAAGACAATACAGGATAAGGAAAGATTAACTCCTAGAAATAACATGGCGACTAACATAGAAACAAACTATTTTAGGATCAAAACAACGATAACTCTTATAGTTGGAAGCATACCCTAGGAAAACACATTGTACAAAATGTGGTGTAAGCTTGTGAGACACTCGAGGAGTCAAGTTTGAAAAACACTCACAACCAAAAACGCAAAGAAAATATAGTCTGGAGGCGTGTGAAAAAAAAATTCAACCGGAGAAATTCCTTTCAAAGCAAGGGTAGGTAGTCCATTAATTATAAAAAAGGGCATAAAAAGTAGCATCAACCCAAAATTGAGATAGTAAGGTAGCCTCTGTGAGGATGGTACGCACCATTTCAATAATGTGTCGATGTTTTCGTTCAACAATCTCATTTTGTTGAGAGGTGTCTGGGCATGATTTACGAAAATAAATACCCGAGTAAGAAAAGTGTTGGACATACTTCTATTATCAAATTCATCATCTCCATCACTTTAAAAAACATCTAATTTTTGTATTAGAAGTGTTCTCCACAAGCTTCTAGAAAGTACAAAAAATGTTGAAAAATTTCTAATTTGCTTTTTATAGGATAAAACCATGTAAATTGAGAAAAATCACCAAAGATAACATAGTAATATAAACCTAAATTTGACAAATCAGGTGATTGCCAAACATCGGAATGAATAGTTTCTAAAGGAAAGAAAGTACAATGTTCAACAGAAGTAAAAGATAAGCATTCTGATTTTCCTAGTTGACAAGAAACACAACTATCACTAAAAGCATTAACTAAACTAATTTAATTATGCTTTCTAAGATTATCCAGAACACGAGCTCCACTGTGGCCCAAATGAAGATGCCAGACATCACCAGACTGACACACGCCAATAAATGCTTGAGGATGAGTGGACATAAGTAAAGAGGATAACGGATAAACTTCACCTTTACTGGTGGCTTGATGAAGAGTTTACCTCAAAGTTTCGTCCTTTAAAGAAACAGAAGATGAGCCAAAGTTAACAATACAATCATTATCCTTACATAACCTTTTAACAGAATTTAGGTTATGTCGAAGATAAGGAACATGAAACATAGAGTTCAAGTGTAGAGGACGAGATAAAGAAGGTATTTTAGAATATGTTACCAATGTTAAGTAATGTACCATTTCCTACCAAAACACGATCAAAATCATAGTAAGGGGTTTTTCATATAAACTCACTTTCAGACGAAGTCATATGAGCAGACGAAATGAAATTAAAATATCAAGTAGCATCATTCGTTTCACCAACCGACATAGTAGCAAATACCTTGGAATGTCATTGCAACAAATAAATTATTGAAATAATTGTGACATTGTATAGTAGTATAACTAGGAGATGCACAAATTTAATAAATAATAAAAGAGGGAAGAGAACCTAATATCTCATTAGATGGTGAAGATGTACTAATAAATTGGGAAATATAAGGGTTAGAGAAAGCACCACCAATACCTGACCAGTACTGTAACAACCCCTACCTTCCAACACATATACGATTAAGTGAATTTGACAAAAAAAGTGAGTTTCTTGCTTGACTTTAATTAAGCTAGTAGGTGACAAGTAGGTGAATCACCTGCTTTGACTTATTGACCAACCTAAGAACCAAGTAGGTGTATCACCTACTAAGACTATTTTGATAAGTGTATGGGTCAAAGTACAACCATCACCTTCTATCATGCCTCAAAAACTAATGAGACGGAGATGCACCCGATGTCCTAACGAACTGAGAGAACAAACTTATTACCTATGCTTACCGTACATATAACTGTGATAATCCTAAGACCGCGACAAGTATAAGAAAGATGCTCG
>NW_025855098.1:0-3236 GCF_002878395.1 Capsicum annuum
CCCGAAGGACCACAAGCGAATCCATGATTAATATCTGTTGTGAATACTGAATAATAATACTGAGATAAATGCAGAAAATAGGCTGAAATGCCATAAGGTTCAAATTCTGAAATACTGATAAAGAATAACAGTAATATCATTTGAAAACTAAAATACTATTTAAACTAGTCTAGTCTGAAAAGCCTCTAACTGAACTGTCTGATAGTGGAGATGATGGGACAATCCCCCAACTAACTCTGACTACTAAAATACGAAAATAAAATATATCCTCAATATATGAGGACCCACTACTAAATTTGACACTGCTGGAAGAATCTAATTCTATCTATGCGCAGTCAGGAACCTGAGCATCCGAACCTATGATATGAGACGTCATAGCACAAAGAGAAAAGTATGTGTTAGTACATGGAATGTACAGGTATGATAGATGAGGTAAGGATGAATGCAAGGGTTCATATGCATGAATAACAACTTACTAAATGATATAGAATTCCTGATTATGAGTATATAGAAATCTAAAACTACTGTAAATACTGAGTATGCAATACTTTGCATATGCATGTATACTGTATCTAAGCTTTTACTAAAGCTGAGTACTGAGTTATAATAACTTAGTAACTTATATCTGAGATTATTGATAACTGAATTACTGATAACTGGTGACTGTGTCTGACAGTCCTGATTCTGTAGAACTGAACTGAGTTCTATACTGAGACTGAGTACAGAGACTGAAACCGTGGGAAGTAATCATCTAACTGACATACCCCAAATAAGATAACTGAGGTCCAACCTATAACCCCAGTTGGAAGAGTGCCAGTACCATTCCACGGGTAAAGACAAGCTGAAAAGTTACCCTCATCTGGCAGGTACTCTAATGAGAATGGTGGAACCCTCAACTGTCAGGTTGAAACACCTTATCAACCCTCAACTGGAAGGTTGATGTCTTAACCTACACTGGCTATGTAGTTCTAGAATGCAAGGACTGCTTCTAAGGATCACACCCTTTACTGGCAAGTTAGCCCTCATCCTTGGGTTCACTTGGTGCTGAATCCTACTCCCAACTGAATAGACACTAAATTAATTATACTGAGCTGAACTAGACTGATACTGCATTTCATTGAGTTCTATAAGAATGGATACAAGGGTTCATATGCATGAGGTAAGGATGAATGTAAGGGTTCATATGCATGAACAGTAACTGACTGAGTTTACTGAGTTCTATAACTGACAAGAGTGCTACTGATCATAACACTATTGAGACTATTTTGTAACTACTGGAGGTCTAGGTAAATAGCTAGATTGTCGGGTATTAGATACCCTCAGGACTCGATAGCATAAAAAGTAAAGCATTGCATGATCTTGAAAAGCATAACAATGTACATTTGTTCATAATTCATTCATAGAAGCATTTTATCAAACACTGGTAGGGCAGAAGCTTGTACATAATTGAGACCACATAATGACCTGTCATGATTCCACTATTTACTTCACATAGGCATTTTAGCAAATACTTGGGGAGCATGGATTATTTCACATGATAATGGTCAACATATGAACTTCATGAATATAATACTCAATTGCAAATTCAAGGGTTTAGCATGCAATTAAATTAACTTCTCATAAATACTATTCTGATTTCATGAATCTTATAATAATTATGGATTTAAAACCCAATTAATATCATGAACATGCATACAATCAATTTCAAGCATGGAATTAATAATTCTATAAACTTGTAGTTTTAAAAATGGATTCTTGGATTTCATGATTGAAAGGAACCCATAAATGAACATCTGACATACCTGGATATTTTAATTCTTGAAGTTCTTGATGATTTTCCTGAGGAATGCTCTTTGATTGCTTGAAGTTTAGGGTTTTCTAATTGAGAGAGAGCTTGTTAATTTTGGGAAAAGTTAATAAAGAATGAGTTTAAAATGTTTTTAGGGATTAAATCCCATATCTGAGCGTATGAAAATCATAAAAAAAAATAGTTTAACCCTGGATGAAACTTTTAATTTTCATTAAAATTTTCCGACTAGGACCCTTGGAGCGACGCGGCGCTATCACGCCATTTCACTGGAAAATGACAATTATGAACTGTGTTGATGGCACGACGTGGTGAAATCGCGTAGCTTCACTAAAAAAAGGAAAATATGAAAATTATCCTTGGTGCGATGCACCATGATCGCGTAGTCTCACTAGATTTGAAAATTTCCATTTGGTCTAGCTCCGCGACGCGTTTGTTTCCAATTTGGCACATTGTTTTACAAAGTATGCTATAACTTCTCACCCGAGTGTTGGATTTGGTCGAATTTTATATCGTTGGAAAGATGACTAAATTTTCTACGCAATGGTATGCTCTAAACTGAAAAATACTGAGTATTTTAAAAAAATTATATAGGATAACTCATGTACTGAGAGTTAAATTAGGCTAGGAAAATACAGGGTATTACAATATCTCCCCCTTGAGAACATTTGTCCTCGAATGACACTGAATAAGCTAAGAAACAATGATAGACTGAGTTTACACACTGACCATGCATATCTAACACATGGAATACATGACTGAAACTACTGATAAGCTGAGTTTTTATGTTGAACATGCATATCTAAGGCATAGGTACATGGCTGAACTGATTCATGAATGCATGACTATCATGAAGATGATATGTGATGGTAAAGAATACCAAATTTGTAACTGTAACTGAACATGGAACTAATCAAATCTAAGAAAGACTGTTACCTTAAGTTGAATTTGGGTCTGCGGAGAAAAGGTAAGGATACTTGGTCCACATATCTGCTTCTATTTACTAATTAGCTCCCTCAACGGACTGATTCCGCCAAAGAACTTTGAGTAAGGGAACTTCTTTGTTCCCCAGTCTGTGAATCTGATGGTCAAGGATTTGAACTGAAACCTCTTCAAATAACAGATCATTCTGAATATCTAAGCCCTCTAAAGGAACTATGAATACAGGGTCGGCAATGCATTTCTTTAGTAAGGAGACGTGACACACTAGGTGCACAGAAGCTAGATCTGAAGGAAACTCAAGATCGTAAGCTACCTTTCCAAAATGACTAAAAATTCTGTAAGGACCGACATATTGGGGACTGAGCTTTCCTTTTTTTCTGAACCTCTCCACCCTTTTATGGGAGAGATTTTCAAGAACACTAAGTCACCGATCTCAAACTTGAGATCTTTTCTCCTCACATCTCCATATGATTTTTGTCTGCTCTGG
>NW_025855099.1:0-6713 GCF_002878395.1 Capsicum annuum
ATGCCGCTTGAATTACCTAAATCAGGAAGTGCGTCTCCTTACAAATGCTTCTTGAATTGTCTAAACAAGGAAGTGCGTCTCCTTACAAATGTCGCTTGAATTACCAAAAAAGGAAATGCGTCTCCTAACAAATATCTCTTTAATTACCCAAACAAGAAAGTACATCTCCTTACCAATACCGCTTGAATTACCCAAATCAGGAAGTGCGTCTCCTTACAAATGCTGCTTGAATTGTCTAAACAAGGAAGTGTGTCTCCTTACAAATGTCACTTGAAGTGCGTTTCCTAACAAATGTCTCTTTGATTACCCAAACAAGGAAGTGCATCTCCTTACCAATGTCGCTTGAATTACCCAAATTAGGAAGTACGTCTTCTTACAAATGCCGCTTGAATTACCCAAATCAGGAAGTGTGTATCCTTACAAATGTTGCTTGAATTGTCCAAACAAGGAAGTGCATCTCCTTACAAATTTTGCTTGAATTACCCAACAAAAAAATGCATCTCCCCACAAACGTTGCTTGAATTATCAAACAAGGAAGTGTGTCTCCTTACAATGTCGCTTGAATTGTCCAAACAAGGAAGTGCGTTCCTTACAAATGTCACTTAAATTGTCCAAACAAGGAAGTGCGCCTCCTTACAAATGTTGCTTGAATTACCAAACAAGGAAGTGCGTCTCCTTACGAATACCGCTTTGAGAAATTACGGCCTTTGATGTTTAGGCTTTGAAATCATTGATTTGAAGGTAACATGTGTTCCTGAATAATGAACTAATTACAAGAAGCATGATCCACGTCACCAAAAACTCAAATATAAATTTACCTCAACACTCGATTTGGAACTCTTTCTTTTCTTCAACTTATTCTTCAGGAGATCTCCTGAATTTTCTTTTCTAATTTTTCAAAATATGTTCCTGAACTCAAAATAAAAGGTGAAACAAAAAAATAACATCTCATTCTTTAGGAGGGTCCTGAACATAAAATAAATTCTCATTCTTCAGGAGGGTCCTGATTATAAAAAATAAATTCTCATTCTTTAGGAGGGTCCTGTCCCATTCTTCAGGAGAGTCCTAATCATAAAAAATAAATTTCCATTCTTTAGGAGGGTCATGTCCCATTCTTTAGGAGGGTCCTGAGCAGAAATTAAAATTCAATAAACACGAACAAAATTTTTTGCCCCAGTTTGTACTAGAAAATTTTGTGAGCATCATCAGATTATAGATTTTGAAAAGTACATAAAGAGTGTGAATCAAACCCCTGCTAAAGAAATGCATCTCGTCAGAGTAAAACTGATGACCAAAATTAGGAAGTGTGCCACCTAAGAGTTAAATTGAAGGACTCAACTAGAAAGTGTGTCTTCTAGGAGTGAATGTTCAAGTTAGGAAGTGTTTCACCTAACAAATGAAAACTGACTTATTCAGATTAGGAAGTCCGTCTCCTAGGTATTAAATTAATGACTCAACTAGAAAGTGCGTCTTCTAGGAGTGAATGTTCAAGTTAGGAAGTGCTTCACCTAACAAATGAAAACTGACTTATTCAGACTAAGAAGTACTTCTCCTAGGGTTTAAATGAAATAACTCAACTAGAAAGTGTGTATTCTAGGCGTGATGGTTCAAGTTAGGAAGTACATCACCTAACAAATAAAACTTGAATTATCCAAACTAGGAAGTGTGTCTCCTAGGGGTTGAATGAAATGACTCAACTAGAAAGTGCGTTGAGATGTCACACCCTTTTTTCTCCCAAAGGGATCACGTCGAAGAGTTTTTCCAATTAAAGTGACAATATTGAATAGGGATTATTTTATTTACATTTTTAGAGTCGCCACTTGAAATTGAGTTATGGTGTTCCAAGTAACCTTTTTGAATCCCTAATCAAAAGAAAATGACTCTTTATTGTTCTGCGAAAATAAAAGACTGGGTAAGAAATTCTGTTGACCAAGGGGAAGGTGTGAGGCATCCTTCGAGTCCCGTGGTTCTAGCACGGTTGCTTTTATTGACTTATCTTAAGTTAAACTATTTTGATAAATTATGTTGGGGTCTAGGTTCTCATTTTTAATTTCTAAAATTTGTCTATTACTCTTATATTAAAATAAATTGGTAAAAATTAATTTTAGAAAAATATTTGTTAAGGTGCATTATTGCATCCTTGAAATTTTAAATGTCTCAAAAGATGCATGCGCCACATTCTTAATTGAGATGAATATTTTAATCGCCTGAAACTTTGCCTAGTATTAAAGGTGCTGGTTCGTCTATTATAAATTCAAAATGCTTTTAAATAATAAACTAAAGCAAAATTCATTTGAAGTAATTAATTTTATAAATAATTAACAAACTTTATTAATGATAATTATTATTAACAATAATAATAAAAAAATATATCAATTATCTATATTATGCTATTTTAACATTATAGTGAAAACAAGAATATAGTCCATTTCAAGAAAATTGTATAGGTGTACCTTAAGAAATTAAAACTCATAAATTATTACTTAATTTTATGTGCGAAGAGAAAGTGTTGAAAGAAATGTGCTACTACTGACATTGAATCTTCAACTTCTTCCACCAGTATATATATTGGTTTAATACGGAACCAGTGATTTAAATCAATTTGTGAAAATTTTGGTTTTGGAATAATTCTAAGAGGACAACTTTTAAGAAAGAAAGGAAAGAGAAAAAAAAATGTGTACAATTTTACATAAAGACAGTAGGTAATGGATTGTGAAGTGTTTGTGTGTGCGTATGAATATCAGTGTGGGCATGAGTTTTTTTTTTTTTTTGTGGAAATCAAATCACCATACATATACCTTAATAGAATATTTCAACCTTTAAGATTAAATTCAATGAATAAGCAAGAAACGATAGCCACTTATTCGAATAATAGTATAAATAAAAACATGACACCACAATAACAACATATATTACATAATCCATGAAATCATTGAAAATAACTTTATTCGTGATTTAATTCTCAATAAAACATATAGAATAAAAATATAGGATTGAATGAAACCTAAAATATGAATTAAGACGAGCAATGTAGCAAGAAACCTTCAATTACTTGAACTGGATAATAATGCGAGAAACAATCGTCACCAAAAACTTTAAACGGAACTCCAACTTCAACTTTCTTCTTTTCTCTCTTTTTCTGATGTTTTTGTTTTTCTGTTTTTCATTCTATCTCAATTTTTTTGTCTGTCTATGCTGCTCTGTCAAAGTGTCTGATATTTTTTCTATTCTCTCTCTGTCTTTTCTGTCTGATTTTTTTTATACAGTGTAGGTGTAGTATAGAATAGTTTGTAAGTCTATTTCCTGGGGTTAGAGAGTCTTTAAATAGAAGGATTTTGAAGGAAGTAGTTTAGGTAGTTTAGAAAGTGCGTCTTCTAGGAGTGATGGTTCAAGTTAGAAAGTGCATCACCTAACAAATGAAACTTGAAATATT
This sequence comes from Capsicum annuum, assembly GCF_002878395.1. NCBI lineage: Eukaryota > Viridiplantae > Streptophyta > Magnoliopsida > Solanales > Solanaceae > Capsicum > Capsicum annuum. Next base: position 3,434 of record NW_025855099.1, read on the forward strand.
CAGAATAGGAAGTGCATCTCCCAGGGGTTGAATGAAACGACTCAACTAGAAAGTGTGTCTTCTAGGAGTGATGGTTCAAATTAGGAAATGCACCACCTAACGAATGAAACTTGAATTATCCAAACTAGGAAGTGCGTCTCCTAAGGATTAAATGAAATGACTAGACTAGAAAGTGCGTCTTCTAGGAGTGATGGTTCAAGTTAGGAAGTACATCACCTAACAAATGAAACTAGACATACTCTAACTAGGAAGTGCGTCTCCTAGGGGTTAATTGAAATGACTCAATTAGAAAGTGAATCTTCTAGAAGTTAAAGCTCAAGTTAGGAAGTGCATCACCTAACAAATGAAAAATGACTTACCCAAACAAGGAAGTGTGTCTCCTAGAGGTATAGGATGATGAGTTTTCACTATGATTGTGATTACTAAATATGTGTAGAAATATTGCCTCTTGTATTTGCAAAAGTGAGGAATTTCATCTTGTTGATATCTAAACTTTAAAGCATTCGAATTGGAGGCAAATTTCTCTCTATTTCAAACAAAGACCAATTATAATTTTAAAACGTGGTGGTTGATTTGTGGCATCTTTCTATTGAGGTGACCACTCTTCCATTTGTCATACTCAGCTCCATTTCAATCATTGATAAGTATCGTTGACTTGCATTTTTGACCCCCAAATTCTTTCTACTGGAACTTTTTGGCTCAAATCATATTTCTCTTGCATGATGCTCCTGGGTTTAACTTCAAACATATCTTTCACTTCTATGAGTCCAAAAACTATCAGGTGACAAGCATTCTTGAATATCTTACTTTATTTTGAAGCATGTTAACTTGGTACATCAGCCCTTTGTCATGCTTTGTACAATTGGGGGAGTTGATAGCAAGTTTTGAAGCTCTTTCTTACTTGACTTGACGTGAATTCGACTCAAAAAAAATACGCGAAAGATGACAATGATTTTTCATATGACGATAAAAATTCAAAATCAAAAATAAAAAGAAAAAGAAAAAGGGAAAAGGGAAAGACAAAGTGCATCTCTTTTTCAAATCAACATAAAGGAAATCTGATTTGAGTATGATAGCTGATTCTAGTGATTATGATATGAATTTTTGAATTAAACAACCGGATCTTTCCACACTAATTATTACAACTCTTGTTCACTTATTGAGTTTGAAATGGAATCAATCTTGAATATGTTCCCTCTATATCACAATCCTCCTTTGGCTAGTGGCACGTTAATGGGTTTTTGCCAACGCCTATCTCATTTTCATTTCTTTCTCTACTCACTTTCACCTTATGGTGCCCAAAAGTATTTTTCACCAATAAGACTCTTATTTTACTCATTCATTTTTTCATCTTTTTTTTTCTTTTTTCTTTTTTTTTGAAAATAATGCCCAAATACGAAACATCATATACCCGTAACATGTTTAGGCTTGACATTCTCAAAGAGCGATCTGAAGGTCTTTCTTTGGTTGTAACTTGGTTTTTGGAAAGGGTTAAAAAGAAAGGGCGGTATAAGGCTCAAAATTTACATAACACTGGGTGAAGCATACAACTTTTGGAATCAACTCTTTTAAGGAAGTAAACTTTGCCCCAGTTTCATTTCATTCTGGGTAATTTGAATTTTCTTTTGGTTGGACCAAACCCCAGAGTAGGGCTGCCTAAGTATCTTGTCATAGCAAGGGTTGCCTACATATCTTGTCATAGCAAGAATCAGGTCAAACGTAGTTCAGACATCTTATTCTTCTTCTTGATGCTCTTTTTTTTTGTTTTTTGAATTGAACTTAGGCTGTCTTATTTTTGTTCTCTTTGATTCTTCTCTTTTTGGAACTTTTTCTAACTCCAATTTTTGACATTTTTTCTGACTCCATTTTTCTTGTCACTTTTTTTTCTTTTGATTTTTGAATTTTTCAAATTCTATTTTGATTCCAAAAGAGGGGTATGAAAAAAAATAACACTAAAGCTCAAAAGGGGTAACAAAGGATGACACAACATTTGGGTAGCAGAATGAAATGTCTTCATCATATCAATCCTTAAAAACACAAGTACATAACATGTAGTTTGAGAGTAGAACATGAAGATCGTAAGAATCTTTTTCAACATTGATCGTGACTAAGCTCATGCGCGTACGTCACTTCTTTAAAACTTGTGAAATATATATGTCCACTTATGTTGTACTTTTCTCTCGATGGGTGATTCATGCCCTTTTGGAGCTAACTTTATTTTGCTTTTCCTGATAGTGGATACTATTTATCATCCGATCGAGCCCATTCAAAATTCTCGAATTGAATCTTCTAATCGATGCTCAAGTTATTTTCTGATTCGCAAAGTGATTTCCTCAATACATTCAAGTGAGGTTGTAACTATGTCCCTAAATACCTGAACATTTACTTATTTTCTTATATGTTTTTTTCTTTCAACTCTATCTTCTTGGTCAAATATTTCAGGATTAGATTGAATTTAAAGATCAGTCTATGAATTCAATATGCATATTACATCACTAGAATCACTATAGAAAGAGCTCTCTACAGAAAAGAAAGACAACCAAACAATATATAATAAAAATAAAATAAAAATAAAAAAGACACACATTTGTTGACAGAAAGATAGAAGGATTTGAATGGAAATGATAATAAAATAAGATAAGATATATCCCAAATTTCAATCCTAAAATAATTCGGGTAGTAGAAAGAAAAACAAAACAGACTACCAAAACTCTTTCCTTATGGGGAGCAAATTGGCTTCTAAATTGTCGAACTTAATATTTTAGCCACAAGCTTGCTCGTCGGCCATAATAGAGTCTCCACGATCATTGCTACATCATCTTTTTTTAACTCAATCATTTTGAATTTATCACTTCAAACTCTCTCCAAAGTAAGTCGTCAGTAGTTTTTCCTCCCCCCTGCTCCTCTTAATTGATTTCAATACTTTTTCAAATGGCCCAAAGGATCTCCATGCCCTTGTTCCTATCCAACTTTGATGTTTTGGACCTTAGAGGCAAGTGAAAATTGAAAAATGTGTACAAATCCTTGTAAAAAACACTCTTTTTCTCTTTTAATCCTTGCACATGTTACTTATATTTTGCTCCAAACTTTCACCTTCCTGGACATTTCTTCTTATTGCTTATTTATAACAGTCTACACCACCTCATCTCAGACCCTATATTATTATTTGTGGGTCATTTTTCTCTTTTCTTTGAACCTATGTTGCATGGATAAGAAGCCAAATTAGCCACAAACCAACCACCTTAATATTATTTTGATTTTGAAGAAAACTAATGTGTTA
>NW_025855100.1:0-1504 GCF_002878395.1 Capsicum annuum
GCACTTCCTGATTTAGGTAATTCAAGCGGCATTGGTAAGGAGATGCACTTCCTTGTTTGTGTAATTAAAGAGACATTTGTTAGGAGACACATTTTCTTGTTTGGTAATTTAAGCGAAATTTGTAAGAAGACGCAATTCCTTGTTTAGACAATTCAAGCAGCATTTGTAAAGAGTCGCACTTCTTGACTTGGGTAATTCAAGTGGCATTGGTAAGGAGATGCACTTGCTTGTTTGTGTAATTAAAGAGACATTTGTAAGGAGATGCACTTCCTTGTTTGGGTAATTAAAGAGACATTTTTTAGGAAACGCATTTCCTTATTTTGGGTAATTCAAGAGGTATTTGTAAGGAGACGCACTTCCTTGTTTGGGTAATTCAAGTGGTATCGATAAGGAAATGCACTTCTTTGTTTTGGTAATTCAAGCGACATTGGTAAGGAGACGCACTTCCTTGGTTTGGTAATTCAAGTGGCATTGAGACGTACTTCCTTGTTTTGGTAATTCAAGAGGCATTGGAGCCCGCCTGAAGAACAGAGTGAAGAAATAACAAGTCAGGAGCCCGCCTGAAGAATATGGTGAATTTTCAAAATTAAGTCGCGAAGAGTAGAATCAAGATTCTAGAGATTACAATTTTTATTTGTATTTTTCATTTTTTGTTATTCATTTGAATGTAAAAGGCAGAAATCGTCAAATGGAAACTTGATGGAAGCTCACTCGATCTCTAACTCGTTCTCTCACCATTTTACCTTTAAATTACACGTAATCTGATTCCCTTATAACCCGGGATACGTAGGCGGTTCAAAACCAGGACTCGGTCACATCTCTTTTTTCTTTTTATATCCTTTTTGAATAATCGGAGGATAAAAAATCATGTCTTTGTCTACTTCTTTGTATGAAAACTCTTCGAGATTTCAAAGAAAGGGGGGCAAAATGTAGACACGCGATTTTTGATCCTCCCCGAGTGTAATATATATATTTTTGATATTAAATATTTATATTTGATTCAATATTATTTTAATTATTATTTTATTTTTAGTAAAGTTTTAGTTAACAAATAAATAACTAAATGAAATTAATTTTAGGATATTATTTTATTTTATACCAATTTAAAAAAATAATACAAAAAAAATATGTTTCTTTTTAAATAAATAAGTTAGTAGTTTTAGTACTCTCTTAATTGTATTATTTTTAGGCTATTTGTAAACCTTTATTATATTTTCTTAAATATAAAAATTAATAAATATTATTATTATTATTATTATTATTATTATTATTATTATTTATTCTAAATTAAAAAAAAGAAAGGATAATATTCAATTTGAATCCTAAACTACCCAAACTACTCCCTCACAAATTCCCCTATTTAAGTACAACTAACGTACATTAACTATCAGACACTTTGACAGTGAATTTTTTTTTTTTTTTTGAGAAAACAGAGTGAATATCAATAAGAGTAAAATGAGAGAAGAAAGCAAATAAGAGAAAAGATTATGATTCGAGTTTGTAT
>NW_025855101.1:0-2100 GCF_002878395.1 Capsicum annuum
GTTAAGTTAGAGGTTTAGAGAAAAACTATCATGACCCAAAAATTAAGGGTCATGATGGCACTCATCACGGCAAGCCTTGACAAGTAAGCCTATCACACAAACTGATACAAAAGGGAGCAATAACCTAAAGTAAGGATTCCAGAACAAAATCTAACCACACAACATAATAGAAGCAGAAGAATATAAACTAATGATATCATACCATAATCTCAAAGCCTGGTATCATGGTTTAAGAACTGACTAGTACAACTCAAGATGAAAATACATAAGATATCCAAAACATGAACAACTCTGTCTCTGAATACGAAATAAAGACATAGTCTAAATAAAGAGAGGTAGTAATAGAATACAAGAGCAATAATCCAATCGCTACCTCGAATAGCTCCAAAGTATCTGTAACGCCCCGAATCTGGTACCCAAAATGCCACATGGTGCTCATGACCCTAAAAGACCATAAGCTAACCTATGACTGATATCTATAACTGAGCACTACATAGCATACTGTATAAATGTGGAATAAAAGGTGAAAGGCCATAAGGTTAAAAAATCTGATAAAACATAACATCTGGAGATACAGTATATCAATACTAAAATAAAATTAAAATAATTGTCTGAACATGCTATAGTCTGGAAGCCTCTAAACTGTCTAAAAACTGCGGAGTTAATGTGACATATCCCCAACTAATTTCAGAGTACTGAAATAATAAAGTAATAAAATAATCATGCTATCCTCGAATGATAAGGACTCACTGCTAGTTTGGCTGCTGAACGTCTGATCTACTAAGGATACTCTGAAGCTCGTGCTTCTGAACCTATGGTATAAAACACCATAGCGCAAATGCATCAATATGATTGAATATATTAGAATGCAAGTGAGGTAGGCTGAATGCAAGGGGTTTATATGCATGAACAATACTAACTGACTGAATAACATAAACGTAAGAACACATGTATGAATACGTGAACTGTAACTGAGATCATGACATCACTGAATCCGAATACTGATAGCATAAGTTTTTGTATAATTGATATACTATTATCTGAATAACTGTGTCTGACAGTCCTGTTTCTGATGGAACTAGCTGAGTTCCGTACTGAGTTGGGTAACTGTATCTGACAATCCTGAATTCTGTAGAACTATCTGAGTTCTATTACCTAGTCTGAGACTGAGACTGTAACTGTGGGAAGTATTTATCTAATCGACATGCCCCAAATAATATAATATAATTGAGTTGGGGTCCAATCTGTAACCCCAATTGGAAGGATGTCAATACTGTGCCACTGGAAAGGACAAGTTGTGAGTAATCCCTCATCTAACAGGTACTCTAAGGAGAACGATGGGACCCTCATCTAATAGGTTAAGTCACCTCATCAACCCTCATCTAACAGGTTAGATGTATCAACCTACACTGGCTACGTAGTTCTGGAGCGGAAGGATTGCTTCTAATAATCACACCCTCTCCTTGCAGGTGAGTTCCCATTCTTGGTCTCACTCGATGATGAATCCTACTCCCATTTAATTAGAAACTGAATTAATTATACTAAACTGGCTGGACTGAGTTCACTGAGCTCCATTGACTAATAGAATATTACTGAGATTTGATAACTGACTAAGTTTACTGAGATTACTAAGTTTTCCTGAGTCATGAGACTGATTGAATTCTACTGAACATGGCTTGACTGAGAGTATCTTGAAAACTGACACTGGCTCTAGGCACACATCTAAATTTTCAGGTATAAGTACCCCCAAGACTCGATAGCATAAAACTGACAAGACATGATACTTCCTGGACTCATGATCATAATCAACAATCCATAATACAATCATTGGGCAATTTCATGAGGCACTTGATTATCACGGTTTGGTACATGAATAGGAATGCATATAAACATGTCATAATTTCATAGGGCTAATCTCCTGAATAATCCATCAAACAATTTCAATGCATAACAATAACATGGAAGTCATTTTGAACATAAGGGTAAAGCATGGGTTCATCAATTTGGTCATAATTGAGTCCTAAAGCATGATTCTTATTCTCTAGGGAATTTTATCAAACACATTGCATGCATAACCTTAGGATTAGGCATATACACTAG
>NW_025855102.1:0-2198 GCF_002878395.1 Capsicum annuum
ATATCTATTCTTCCATATAGAATGGCACCTACAGAACTCAGATAATTGAAAGAGCATTTAAAATATCTCTTAGATGAGGGATTCATCAGGCCCAGTGTGTCCCTGTGGGGTGTATCAATCTTATTCATGTGAAAGAAAGATGATTTTCTCAGAATGTGTATAGATTACCGTCAACTCAATAAAGTCATGGTCAAGAACAAGTATCCTCTCCCTAAAATTGATGACTTATTTATCCAACTTTAGGGTGCCAGTTATTTCTCTAAGATAGAACTCAGATTTGGCTATCATCAGCTCAGAGTTAGAGAATGTGACATTCCAAAAACAGCCTTCTGTATCTTATATGGTCACTTCAAAATCTTAGTCATGTCCTTTAGTCTTACCAATACCCCAGTAACTTTCATAGACTGAATGAACCGTGTGTTCAAGTAGTAGTCTGATATGTTCATCATAGTCTTTATAGATGATATTCTGGTCTATTCCTACAGTGAGCGTGATCATGCAGACCATCTCAAAATTGTACTTCAGAATCTCAAAAATCATCAGTTTTTTGCCAAATTCAGTAAGTGAAAATTTTTACTTAGGTCAGTAGCATTCCTTGGCCATATCATTTTCGGTGATGGCATTAGAGTAGATCCTCAAAAGACCAAAGCGGTAAGAAACTGGCCCAGACCTATCTCTCCATCAGACATCAGGATTTTCTTGGTTTTTCTGGCTATTACAGATGGTTTATTGAAGGATTTTCATCTATTTCATCCCCTATGTCCAGATTGACTCAGACGAAAGTCAAGTTTCAGTGGTCAAATCCTTGCGAGAAGATCTTTTAGGAGTTGAAGACTCAACTCACCTCATCCCTAGTCTTTGCTCTTCTAGACGGTCGGGATGGGTTTGTAGTGTACTATGATGCATCCAGAGTAGGTTTGGCCTGTATCCTTATGCAGTATGGTAAGGTCATAGCCTATGCCTCAAAACAACTTAAACCCCATAAGAAGAATTATCCTACTCATGATCTTGAGTTAGCAGCCGTGGTTTTTACCTTAAAGATTTGGAGAAATTACTTGTATGGAGTTTATGTAGATGTGTTCACCGATCATAAGAGCCTTCAGTATGTCTTTCCTCAGAAAGATCTCAATCTTTATCAGAGAAAGTGGTTAGAGCTGTTGAAAGATTACGGCATCAGTATCCTTTATAATCTGGGCAAGGCTAATATAGTGGCTGATGCTCTTAGTAGACTGTCTATGGGTTGTGTTACTCATGTCGAGGACAATAAAAAGAAGTTATATCTGCTTGGCAGACTAGGTGTTCACTTAGTCTATTCAGAGGAGGGTGACATATGCGTAAAAAGCAGTTTAAAATCATCTCTAGTATCTAAGGTCAAGCCAGGCCACAGAGTCAGATATTGTCCCCAGTCAGGTTATCAGGGTCAGCAGAACTATTTCTCATCTCAGTCCAATTGCCTAAATTAGCAGGGTGCCACTTTCAGTGCTACTAGTGGGCAATGCCCAAATAGACTCTATGCTCTCCAATCCCGGCAAGATCAGGAAAACTCTCCTGATGTGGTTACTAGTGCGTTATAGATCTTTCATGTGTATGATTACGCTTTGCTAGATCCATGAGCTTTCTTGTCTTTTGTCACTCCCTATATAGCTGTTGATTTCGGAATCATTCCCAAAATTCTAGCAAAGCCGTTTTAAGTCTCTACCCCAGTGGGTTAAACCATCATAACTGGTGGGTATCAGGAACTGCCCGGTTATGATATTTCAGAAAGTCACTTCAGCAGATTTAGTCGAATTAGATATGACTGATTTTGATGTCATTCTCAGTATAAATTGGCTTTATTCCTGCTATACCACAGTCGACTGTAGAAACAGAATAGTCGAATTTCAGTTTTCAACTAAACCCGTCCTAGAGTAGAGGGGTAGTACTTCAGCTTTTAAAGGTCAACTTGTTTCCTACCTTTCGGCACAGAAAATGATATCTAAAGGATATGTCTATCATCTTGTTTAAGTAAAGGACACTAGTTCTGGAACTCCCAATATTGAATCATTCCCAGTAGTGAATTAATATTCAGATATCTTTCCCGAAGATCTTCCAGGAATTTCTCTCGATAGGGAAATAGACTTTGGCATTGATCTTCTTCCAGATAATCAGCCAATATCTATTCTTCCATATAGAATGGCACCTACAGAACTCAGATAATT
>NW_025855103.1:0-2239 GCF_002878395.1 Capsicum annuum
GCACGTGTAACGTTTGATTATTTAAATTAAATGATTTTACCTATTGCGGAGATTTTTAATAAAATGTAAAAGTTTAAATCACTTTTGAAAGATTCTTCATGCTTTAATATTGTAACTACCCGAGACTACCCCCTAGTCGTCACACGGTGTTTAGAACCACAAGTGACCCCATGCTAATCCATGAACTAGCATTTGTTAAGCAACTGAATCATAATAAAATAAATAACAAGTTCTGTTGTGCGGAACATAATCATGGCATAATCTAAATAGTTACAATACTGATAAGGTTTATAATCTGATTAAAACTGAAGGAAGAAATTGAGATTAGATAACTGACTCTGACGGACATCTATGAAGCCTCTACTATACTGACTATAGATAGTTGGGACATTCCTCCAACTACCACTAATCAATACATATGAAAAATAAATTAATTGTACATGAACCAAAACTGTCTGGAGTTCCCAAAGTAGAACTCATTACCTGGTGGCTAAAATCTACAACTGTCTAACGTGGTATGCAGGCTACAAATAGTACCTACATTATGAAACAATGTAGCCACACAGACGTATATGTGGATCAGTACTTCTAAAATGTATTGAGTATGCAGGGGTGAATGCAATAAGTAAAATTGATTTCATACGTAATCTTAAAATATGCATGCTAAGTGTAAGTAGACTCACCAATAGGCTGGAATAAATTGAAAGTTGAAATATCTTAAAAGCATGAGCAAAAAACATAATCTGGTAAGCTGGTGAATCTCTATACTTAGTTTCAATAAAACTATACTTTTATAATATAAGTAGAACTGAAGCTGGGATGCGGTAAAACATGGATACAGTATGAATGCTGAGTTTGAAACTACGTGATGGAGGCTGACGTAACTCAGGGATCTGAATATATAATCATATGGAGCACAAATGCATAAACATACCGAACCAAACATAACATGTTCTAAGCTTATTTGATTAACTGAATGAATGATAGCTGAATAATGGTCATGTAAGCCTGAACTGTACTTAGTCTGAATAATTGGGCTGAAACTGTGGAGTACTATGCTTATAAGGTAAAAACAATCAAAGAAATATGAGATAACTGAGCGTGAATGTGTGAAAACTGTAATGTCTGAGAATACAAGACCAAGCGTATTACATAATTTTGAAATAGTTTGTAAACTGAAATACTGATAACTGAATAACTGATAACTATATGCTATGATCAAGTAAACCTAAAATTGAACTGAGTTCTGAACTGAATACTAAAACTATAACTGTGGGAGTTATCATCTAACCGACATACCTCGATTATAGACTGATTTGGGTTCCAACCTGTAACCTCAGTTGGAAGGGTGTTAGCACTGTGCCATGAGTTACTAACAATAGTTGGGTCAACCCTAATCTGGCAGAAAGACTCATGTGATATATGTGATTACGTCAACCCAAGTCTGGCAGGAAGATGATTTACCCTATGCTGGCTACGTAGTTCTGTAACTCAGGGACTACTACTAAGGATAAAACTCTCTATTGGAAGGAATGCCCTCATCCCTGGGTTTGCTTGGTGTTGAATCCTACTCCCAATTGAATTGACACTGAACTGATCACTAGATTGTACTAGGCTTGACTGAACTCACATTGATTCTGTTGACTGATCGAATGCTACTATTTGGGATACTATGAAATCATTATATTTCAACTGGAGACTAGATAAAAAACTAAATTTTGGGTATTTAATAGCCCCAAGACTCGATAGCATAGATAACAATGACACATGAGAGGATTTCAGACCATAATAATTAAGTATTATTTTAAAAAAACCCATCACTTGGGTATTTCATCAAGCACATGGAGATTAATACTTTAACATGGGGCAATTCACTAAACACATGGGGATCATGAACTTGGACATAAGAATATCTAAAATATGGGAGAATATCATCATTACATAACTAAAATCATGAATTTAGGAATTCACAAGAAATTCGCTTGAAATAGGACATGGGCGTTTAATCATACATGTAAAGATCACAGCTTGAACCTAAGAATGTCTTAAACATGGGTAAACAACAGAGTTACATGGCAAAATTCATAACTTGGGGATTCATCTTGAAATTTATTGAACATGATATAGAAATTTCATCAAACATGTGGAAAGCATGAATTTAAAACATGAGAATATTGCTAAAAATCATGAATTTAGGATCTATAATAGAATTCACTTGAGTAAAGCATGTGAAACTCCA
>NW_025855104.1:0-1618 GCF_002878395.1 Capsicum annuum
GATGTAAATAAACTGAACAACACCTATAATGTACTAGGCTGTTGATTTATAATAATTACCATAAACACCAAAGAAAAGCTATATACGACATAGGATGCATTCCTTCCCTCACCAGATGCAGCATGTTGCTTGATCATATCAATCCTGGTTTTGAGGTAGTCTAAAGTCAGGTCAAAGCTTATGATGTGCCATTGTTTCATGGCACTTTTGATACTTAAAACTTGAAAATATGCAAGTACTTAGGTTTGTTTAGGTAGATATGATGGTTTTTGTGTCTATTTTGCAAAAAACTAGGTTTTAGAGCTAAAAAAAAGAAAATAAGTTGAAGGCTGTAGAAACCCTTACTTACGAGGTTACCTACGTGGCATAAGTTCTATTTACATCACCGTAAGTAGCCTCATAGGTTTCAGATATTGCCAATTCAGAGAACCTGAAACTGAAGTGTTGATCCTGACAGTTACAAGGGGTAACTTAAGGTCCGTAGGTATAACCTATGATGCCATAAGTACCAATGCAAGTTACAGATAATTGAAGTTCAGTGAAGCTGGCGATTAAGGATTTTCTAATACCTACGATGATGCAACCTATGGGATGGAAGTACCACTTATGCTCCGTAGGTGCCTTTGCAAGAGAAACTATTGCAATATTGGAGAGTTGAGGATACTTATGATAATCCACTTATGAGGCGTAAGTGCTACTTACGGCCCTATAAGTGGGCCTATAAGTGGCCACCAACCCAAGTTTCTTTATTCATTTTGGTTTGAATTTTTAGGGGTTTTATGTAATCTATAAATACTTTTATGATGTTTTTAGTCAGTTTATGAGCTCATTACATTCATAAAAATATATTGTCACGACCCAATTTCTCAGGTCATGATGGCGGCTACTATAATCCACCAGTAGGCAAGCCAAACCCATAGTTCAAAACGACTAGTGATGGACTACCTAAAGAGATAAAGGAAAGAATACGGAATAGATGTAATAAAAGATCAAATACATAATATAGCCCTAAAACCTGGTGGTATCAGTACAAGAGCTTCTAATAGAATAAGAGTACATAATGAAGTACCAAGGGAATTACACTGATACAACTCATCTACGAATACAACATAGAGACTAGTCTAGTACATAAGAGGGAGAAAAGTAATACTCCAAATGTCAGAAGCTCACCTTATGTCTTCAAACCGTGGTTGCCCCGTACGACACACATAATACCGTAAATAACTTGTACTATGATCTGCAGGCTGCAGAAGTGTAGTATGAGCACCAAATACATGGTACTCAATAGGCAACTGCCAACCGAGCTTAAAAAATAACACATATATATATAACATATAAAGAGAAATAGAATTACACTCAAATGTCCATCAATCACATAATAAAGTTAGTGTGATAGTTAGGGAAACTATTCTACTCATAGCCAAGAAACTAGCATAACAAGGATAAGGAAGTATCAAGGATGAACTATCCTACTCCAGCCATACTAAGGAATCTCAACACTATACCATACATCCCTGGTCAATATATGACTAAAGAGCGAAAGAAGGATATATAACATTATACAAGGCCACAGAATGAATATACAATCTGAATAAATAAAGGAAGGTATATACGATAA
>NW_025855105.1:0-1571 GCF_002878395.1 Capsicum annuum
AGGGTGTGATTCTTAGTAGTCATCCTAGTGTTCCAGAACTACATAGCCAGCGTAGGTTAAGACATCTTAACCCATCAGATTAGGGTTGATGAGGTGTCTTAACCCATCAGTTTAGGGTTCCCACCATTCTCATTGAGTACCTGCCAGTATAGGGGTCTCACATCTGTCCTTACCAGTGGTGCGGAATTGATACCCCTCCAGTCGGGGTAGAGATTGGACCCCAGCTTAGCTATTATAGCATATTTGGGGCATGTCAGTTAGATAACTACTTCCCACTGTTTCAGTTACAGATTTTAGGACTGTCAGCTATAGCTACCCAGTCTCAGTAAAGAACTCAGATAGCTCTTCAGATTTCAGTATATCAGGGCTATCCGATACAGTCAACTCAGAAATAGAATGGAACTCTGATAGTTTTCTTCAGATTTATGGACTGTGAGATATAGTCACTTATTCTATCAATCACAACAGTTATCAGAACTCATGCTATCAGTACTCAGCTTTAGGACTGTCAGATATAGTCAATCAGACCAGTTCTTCATAATTTAAACTGTCAGAAACAATCATTCATTTATCAGTAATGCAATATCAGTCTCTTAGTATATCAGTAATACAGTATCAAATTCATCACTTATTAGTGATTTACATATCAATATTAGTAAACTCAGTCTTTCAAAATCTCATTATCAGTACACTCATGTTGTTAGTATTCAAACTTAGTAGTCAGTATCTCTACGAGTTCAGTTATAGTTACGTATGCATGTATGTACTCTCACGTTCATATCAATCAGTATTTTTCATTCATATAACCCTTTGCATTTAGCCTACCTCACTCATATACTTAGTACATTCAGACGTACTGACGCATTTGTGCTATGGTGCTTTCTCTTATGTTACACCATAGGTTCAGAGGCATGAGCTCCAAATTAGCAGTAGATTCCAGGTTCAGCAACCAGAGTTAGATGTGAGTCCTCATCCTTCGAGGACATGATGATTTCATTTCTATTTCAGTTTTCAGTTTATTTCAGTAGTTGGAGTTAGTTAGGGACATGTCCCATAAACTCCTTATTCAGTTCAGTTAGAGGCTTTCAGACTAGATGTTAGATTAGATGTTCACACTTCAGTATTTATGTTTCTTTTTTGTATTGTTATACCATATTTTTCAGATATGTATCAGTATTAAACCTATGGCCTTACAGTTTATGTTTTCACATATTTTATGAGATATTATCCAGTTTACAGGTAAAGATATCAGTCATGGGTTAGTTTGTGGTCCTTCGAGGTCATGAGCATTGTGTAGCATTCCGGTTCAACAAACCGGAGCGTTATAGAGAATTTTTGCAGTCATAAATAAGGAAGTCAAACATTTTCTCACTGTTGAGATACTTCTCAAGGAGGAAAAGATTAAGGTTTATGATTGCAACTTACCGGTCTTCTAGGACACCATTTTTTATCCACGTGCAGCCAATGTTGGAGTTGCTCCCCAGCATGTTGAGGCAGAGTAAACTGATGGATCATTTGCCAGCGGAAGTCTTGATGAAGAAAGCAAGGGATTTTGAAGGTCAAAATAAGGG
>NW_025855106.1:0-1314 GCF_002878395.1 Capsicum annuum
CCAAGTTAGAAAATTAAGAAGCAAAAACATAGCTCAGTTAAAGTGTTATAGAGAAACCATAAAATTGAAGAAGCTACTTGGGAATCAAAAGATGACATGCGAGCTAGATACCCAAACTTATTTGATCCTGTATTCATAAAATAGAAGGTAAAATCTCTATCTTAGTTTTGTATACCTTAGTATGCTTGAAATCATGCTTGTCTTTGTTCCGTGCCATCATTCGGGGACGAATGATCCCAAAGGGGGGATAATGTAACACCCCATAAAATTTGTGCATGTGTTAGCTTCTAGTTGTATGCTTTATACTTTGAGTACCGCAGTAGTCTTAGGTGTATTTAAGATACCCCAAAACTCTTTTCATTCCAATCCAATGATTTTTGTTGGGATTACTCGTGTACCGACTCAACTTACTAATAGCGCATGGAATGTCTAGTTGTGTACAATTCATTATATATATTAAACATCCTAATACTCTTACGTACTCCAATTGTGAGTCACTTTTGCCTTCATTCTTTTGAAGGGCGAAGCTCAGATCCAATGGAGTCTTGGCAATACTAAATTCTAAATACTTGAATTTGTCAAGTACTTTTTTGATATAATGAGACTGTTACAATGCCAACCCTTGTGGATTTCTACGGATTCTTCTTTCTAAGATCACATCTGTAACTCCAAGATCTTTCATATCAAACTTGCTCTCAAGCATTCACTTTGTGGCCTTTATGTGAGAAATGTCTCTACTGATGATCAACATATCATCTTCATATAAATAAACAATGACTTGGTGATTTAGAGTGTCTTTAATATAGACGCACTTATCATATTTATTTATCTTGAACCGTTTGCCAACATGGTTTAGTCAAACTTTATATGCCATTGTTTAGGAGCTTGCTTTAGTCCATATAGTGACTTTACAAGTTTACACAGAACCCTCGGTTTGTTCCATATAGATTTCCTCCTCCAATTCTTCACTCAAGAATTTTGTTTTTACATCCATTTGATGGATTTCAAGACCATATACTGCCGCCAAGTCAATTAACATTCGAATCAACGTTATCCTTGTTACTGGTGAGTATGTATCAAAGTAATCAAGGCCTTCTTTCTGTTTGAAGCCTTTTACTGCATGTCTTGCCTTGTATTTGTCAATAGTACCATCTACTTTCATTTTTCTTTTGAAAATACATTTAGAACCTAAAGGTTTATTTTTCAGAGGAAGATCAACAAAAAATCCCATGTATGATTGCTTAAGATTGAAGTAATCTCACTATTGACTGCCTCTTTTAAAAAGGATGAGTCTGACGACGACATTGCTTCTTT
>NW_025855107.1:0-1293 GCF_002878395.1 Capsicum annuum
AGGAGAACCCCGTGTACCTTAAATTAGAAGCTTTTGAATGAACTCTACCTTTTACGATGCTATACGTACGATTGGTCGGTGCATCTTGTAGCCCTCGCAATGGGGATTCCGAATCTTAAAGAATTATTGAAAAGCTACATTTAAATCTTAAGATATCTTGATCTTTAGGTTGAAACCCTTAAGAGTGTTCTTGACCAATATTTGATGAAAGTGAAAGTATTTTGGATAATTGGGGATTAAATACCGTGTTATAGACATATATAGGGATGTTTTTGGCACTTCGAAGTGAGGTATGTGGCGCACAACCCATGGAAAACCTTAAGGTGAGTGTCGTACACGTTATGGCAGACATTTAAGTGTGCTTCCCACGCCCAATTGCATAAGTTTGATTGGACGGCACATTGCCCATCGCACACCCTTACTGCCTCTCATGAAAATGGGGATAACTTTTCGCTCAAGTATTGGATTAAGGCAAAATTGGTATCGTTGAAAAGGTAATTCAAAGATATTTCAATTGATATATAGTAGGACCTATAACTCATTATATGCAAACCTCTTGTAGTACCCTATCAAACCTAAGAAGCTTCGAATGTCGGTTGGATTCATGGGTCTGTTCCATTTTCTCACTGCCTCAACCTTTTGGGGATCCACCTTAATCACGCCACTAGACACAATATGCCTCAAGAAAGCAATAGCTCTTAGCCAAAATTCATATTTGGAGAATTTTGCATATAGCTTATGATCTCTGAGTATCTAAAGGATAATTCAAAGGTGATTGATATGGTCCTCCTCACTCTTAGAATAAACTAAGATGTCATCAATAAAAACTATGATGAACAGGTCTAGAAACTGACGGATGACCCTATTCATTAGATCCATGAAAGCTGCAGGGGCATTAGTCAACTCGAAGGACATGACTAAGAATTCCTAATGGCCGTATCTTGTTTGGAAAGCTGTTTTGGGAATATCTGAATCTCTAACTTTCAACTAATGGTATCCCAAATGAAGGTCTATCTTTGAAAAACACCTAGCACCCTGAAGCTGGTAAAAAAGATTATTAATCCTAGGAAGAGTATATTTATTTTTCATTGTGACCTTATTCAATTGGCATTAATCTATGTACATACGAAAGGAACCATTATTCTTTCACATAAAAAGTATAGGTACACCCTAGGGAGAAACACTAGGATGGATAAAACCTTTAGCTAGAAGATCTGCTAGTTGTTCTTTCAACTCTTCTAGTTCTACAGTAGCCATTCTATATGGCGGAAGAGAAATGGGATGGGTGTCTGG
>NW_025855108.1:0-4190 GCF_002878395.1 Capsicum annuum
TCATCAACCCTCATCTAACAGTGATGATGTCTCAACCTATGCGGCTACATAGTTCTGGAACACAAGGATGATTTTGAAGAATCACACCCTCATCTGACAGTTAGTATTCCTATCATTGGGTTCTCTCGGTGCTAACTTCTATTCCCAACTGAAGAAACTAAACATGATTAGTTTAACTATACATGAACTAAGTTTTATTGTAATTTTGTTGACTGATGGAATACTACTGATATCTGATACTGGACTGAGATCATGAGCTTCTAAGATTCACTGGATTTCTGAGTACTGAGTAGGACTGAACTGATACTGAATTCACATGAGTTTTCCTGAGTCATGAGACTGACTAAAGTCTACTGAACATGGCTCGACTAAAAGTATCATGAAACACAACACTGGATCTAGGCACACAACTATAGTTTTCAGGTACAAGTACCCCCAGGACTCGATGGAAGGAAACTGACACACATGACTGACTTTAATACATTAACAACATCAACAATCCATAATATCATAACTCGGGGGATTTCATGAAGTACATGGTTATCATACATCTTGTACATAAGTAGGATTTGCAAGTAAGCATATCATAATCTCATAAGACTAGTTCATGGACAATCCAACAACATTTATAAGGCACATTATCAACATGGAAGTAGTTGGAATATAGGGAATATCATGATTCCTTCACTTAGTCACAATTTAGCTATATTGCATGATTTCTAGCTTCTTAGGCATTTTATCAAACACCTTGCATGCACTATGTAAGTCATAGGTGTGTTCACCATTTTTCACCATCTACTACCCCCAATTTCATGGGTTTCAACCAACACAATCACATACTTCATAGATATTCACAACAACATTTTACTAATACCATAATCAACATAAGTCATGAACAAGATCAAATCACAACCATATATTCATAATACATATTTAAAACATGATTTTTGAACTCCACAGATGAAAGGAACCCGTGGGTGAACGCATACCTGATATTAAGAGTTTGTGAAGTCTTTGGTGAAAATGGCTTGATTCTTGAAGTTCCCAATTAAATCCTAGGTGTGTTCTTGGTTGTTCTTACGAGAAAATCAACAAAAAAAGATGTATTTTGGTGTTATGGAGCTCAAATCCCATGTTATAGAGTATATATACGGTGGTAAAAGGACCAAAATGACCTTAAAGACCCGAGGATCAACTGTAGAAAAAATGGGCAAGAACCGGACTTAGCAGGCGCCGCCTGGTCTAGTCCACAGCTTTTAGCAAGCATCGCCTGCCTTAGAGCGAAGCTTTAGGCCAGGTGACACGGGCTTATCGCATGGAGCTACTATTTTTCAAATCCAAACGTGCCCTTACGCTATTCAAAAAATTCCTAAACTTACCCAGGATATACTACGACCTTGCCCCATCGCAACGCAACTTGAAAATCCAAAAACAAAGGTTGGGAGGGTCGTCAAATAAATCCCCAAACTTTGAGAGACTAAAATGAGACTAAGTGTTGAACACTTAGCAAAATTTTCTGAGTCTTGAAGCATGAAAAGCTTTAATTGCTGAATTTTCAACATAGAATTTTACGGGGTATTACAATACTTTTGTGAATTGTGGTTGAAAAATCAGATAGGACTGTCTGATAGATAATTTATCACCTTATACTAGCGTATCCAGTGTTTTTATCAAGACCTCTTAGCTCCATATAATTGGTTGTATAACTTTTCTACCATCAATTATCTTCCGCACCACCTAAGATGCATTTTTTGGTATAGGCATTTTTAGGTTCCTTTGCTTGAAATAGTAGTAGCGTACCCATTTATTCCATAGTGTGTCCTTCGTTTTTGAGATAGACCATAGGTGTTTTTGTATGGCTATCTTGTTCCATAGCTTTAAGTACACTTGTTGAGCCCGGTTGACATATCTTCTCACATGCCATCAAATATTTTTTAACAATTCACCTTGGCCAATCCATAAGAAGGTTATACAGATATATTTCAACATCTTAATCACGTTCTTAGGCAAGATAAATATTTGTGCCTAGTAGCTCTGCATACAAATTAGTACTACTTTATAAGTTGAAGCCTACCAACATATGAGAGAAATATTTCTGTCCAACATGTAAATTTTGCAGAGAATTTCTCCATCGGAGGCATACATTGTGCAATTGTCATCTTCTTCGTAGATAGTAGAACTCCTAGGTACTGGAATGGTAAAGTCGCTTCTACAAATCCCAAGTTCTATAAAATTTCATACTTTAGATTGTTACCCGCTCATGCCATATAGTTAGAACTTTTGTTAGGATTTGCTTCCAGCCTAAATTCTCATAAGAACATTTTAAATATTTGTTGCAGAAATAAGATAGATTCTTTGTCAGCGCTACATAACATCAACATGTCATCTACAAAACACATATGTATTAGGATAAATCACTTGAAACATTGCTAGAAATGGAGCTGTTGCATTTCTCTATGAAGGTATTTCGTGGCTATCACAAAGAGGTAAGAGGAGATAGGATCCCCTTACCTCAACCCTCTCCTACTTTGGATAGGTTTACTGAGCCCTCCATTATGCGTCAAAGAATAAGATACAGTTGATACATCTTCCATATTCCGATTGAAAAATTTTTGAGGGAATCCCAGCTCAACAAGCATAGCCTTAAGGAAAGACCATTCTATGGTGTCGTAATCTTTCCTAAGATCCACTTTAAGAACACATATAAGTGAAATATTTTTTCTAGTATAGCCTTGAAGAGGTTATGACTGAGTAGGATATTGTTTGTTATAGCTTTTATTTCATTGAAGGCAGATTGTGAGCATCTAATAACACATTCATCATCTATTTTATTCTATTAGCCAGGATCTTATCATTAATTTTGTAGATAGTAGAACGATCTGAAATTGGTCTAAAGTCCTCCACCTTATTTAGTGATGGAACTTTAGGGATCAGTCTGATAGTTTTTTAGTTCCAAATTCTCTTTATCTTTCTAGTGATAAAAAATATTGCACATCTGAATTGACCTCTACTCTGAATATAGGCCACAACTATTGAAAAAATTCAATAGGGTAACCATCCATCCCTGGACATCTATCTTTAGGTATGCTTCTAACCACCTAATCTATTTCATCTAGACTCAGCATCTGCACTATGTAATCTGTTGTTCTCTAGTAAGACAAGGCCCTGCTTTGATCACTTCTAAATTTTGATATTGTATTTCATTAGCACAATCTCCCATAAATACAGCGAAGGTATCATCAAATTCAGCCTCTACTTCCTGTTAGTATGTCTGCTTTGTTCCATTTTCTGTATAAACTGATGAAATTATATTCTGGGCAGACCTGATCTTGAGTTGATCATAAAAGTGCTTTCTATTAACATCACCACTCTCAATCCAACATACTCTTGCGTTCTGTTTTAAAACCTGCAATTCCACTAAGCTCAATTTTTAAATATCCATCAGAATAGTTTTCTCTTGGTAAAAAAAGACTAATTATTCAATTTATAAGCAATCTAATCTTGTCCTCTTTCTAGCTGTTGTCTTGTATAGGATAGGTTTTGAGCATATGAAGCCATGTAAGTGTAGAGGACCTTTACTTCTACTCTAAGATTCTTAAGTCACTCCCAGATAATAGTCATAGGGTCCCCTCTCATTTGTCTACTACTCACCTGTTGTAGCCTCTATTAAAACTGGTGATGCAGCAATACTAAAGCATAAAGTATAGAAGGCTTTTGATGTAGACATTCTATGTGAATACATTGGACCAGTGCTGGGGAGTGATCAGATATTCCCGGATTCAAGAATTCCACTTCAATATGAGTAAATTTTTTAAGGATTTTTTGGTAAAGCTTAAATAGATTTTTCTTCGATTTGGACCTCATTTTTTAACGTTTTAATAGGTTTTCAACTATAAGATCCTATAACCCTGGAGAAATTATTTTTAAAGCAAAATTTTTGTTTTACCCCTTTTATATTTGAATCTATTTTTTGAACCCTTTTAGGATCTGACTTATATATGGTTATTATGAGTATCATTAACTTTATTTTAATTTATATATGTTGTATATGTACTTTTTAGTTTATTTTGAGATTATTCAAAAGGAAAAGATGTAACACCCCGAAAAATGGGTCCTGGAGCATCACACGGTGCTGAAGGCTACGAGTAGACCCAAGCTATCCCTTTGAGCCATTTTCATTCAGTTCAAAA
>NW_025855109.1:0-2189 GCF_002878395.1 Capsicum annuum
CCATGTGTCTTTGCCTCCGGTACCGCTTGGTACACCTTTTGAGGAAGAAATAGGTGTAAGTGCTTACAATATGGATTATGTAGAAGCTCAGGAAAATTACAGTATAGAAGAAGAAAATAAGTAGATGCGGTTAATTTAGACGAAGATGATAAAAATATTGGTGAGACACCCACAGTAGGAAATGCTAACGTTAGATCTGAATCGGTTAATCTCCCTTCCCGTCCTCCCCGTACTCCAAGAGCTCGTAAAACAACTAGTATTGCATGACAAATTTTTGAACGTATATTAGATACTGAGGTGCAAAACAATATTTGTCAACAAATATATAAGCATAAAATCAGAGGCAAGTAAGGAGGTACGGGTACGTTAATGAGACATATAGGTGATGCTCATGAAAGAGAGTTAAATATTGCACGAGGTGGTGGGGATGTTGGTGGGCCAACGCAAACTAGAATGGACCCAGCAACCGGTAAGATAACGAAGAAGTATAATAAGTTGAGGAACCGAGAAGAAATTGCTAAAATGGTAGCTGCGGGTTGTTTGCCTTTTAGTTTTCCTTCTTCTAATGACTTTATTCATTATATTCAAGCAATTTATAATCCTATGTTTAATGGTATTCATAGAAGTACTTGTCGGTCTGATATTCTTAGACTTCATTCACAATATTATTTTTATTTATTAACATTGTTAAAAAATATTCAATGTAGATTGTCCCTAACTTTTGATCTTGATTGTGCCGTAAATAAAAGTGATTATTTAACCGTTACTTGTCACTGGATGGATAGTAATTTTGTGATGCAAAAATGTATTCTTGCTTTTTATATGATGAAGATCGTAAATATACTGGAGATTTTATTGCCGATTCTATTGTTAAAGTTGCCGAATTTTATGGTATCAAAAATAAAATCTTATGTATTGCTTTTGATAATGCTTCTAACAACAAGAGTGCTATAAAAAAAGTAAAATCTAATCTATCTCCTCCGTTGCCTGAAATTTTTCATATTAAGTGTGCATGTCATATATATAATTTAATTATAAAAGATGGTCTTGAGTTTTTGAGTTTTATATTGAAAAAATCCGTCTTGCTGTTCATTTTATTCAAGGAAATAATCATAGATCGAGAATTAGAGAATTTAAAGTTAAATGTCAAGAAAATGAAATTGCACCGATATTGATGCCTGAGGAAATTGATATTAGATGAAATTCTACGTATGATTTCTTAAAAACTTGTTATAAATATAGAGTTCCTATTATACTAGCTTTTAACCAACATTGCGGTTCGTTTGTTGACTTTGCTGATTGCATGCTACATGATTCTGATTGGGTTGTAATTAATGATCTTGTTAAGTTTTTAGAAAAATTTTATGTAGCTACGGTTGAATTTTTCGATGCTTATTATCCTACTGTTTGTAATATTTTGACATATATAGCTGATATTTCTGGTTTGCTCAAAGAATATAAAAATAAAGAAGGTTATAAAGAAGCTGTTGGTGCCATGTTTACTAAATTTAAAAAATATTTTTTTTCGATTTTCCCTATTTACTTGGTTGGTGTTATGCTAAATCCGTGCATGAAATATATACTATGTGCCACTTTAGTACTATTATTTATGCTAACTTAGAAATAAATACTAACAATGATTTTGAACAAGTACAACTTGATTTGTGAATGACTATGGGTGATGCAAATTAATACATAGAAAAATTATATAATCACTATGCTAATTTAGTTGATTTATCCTTACCTACAAATATCACTCCAACTGTCACTCCTCGTCCTCCCGAGGAGCCATCATCTTCTAAAAGGCCGGCACATAGTGGTTTTCCTGATTCCTTTTATGATTTACTTTGTTGGAACAGTGTTGATGAGAGAGTTTACACATCAACTTATTAGAAAGAGCTAAAATATTATCTTCGGTCACCGCCAGAGGATCGCAGACGACGGATCGACACGTTGGATTGGTGGAGGAGTAATGAGACACAATATCCGGTGCTTTCAAGATTAGCTAGAGATATATTGAATGTTCCAATGTCAATCATTGCATCAGAGAGCACTTTTAGTCAGGGACGACAACAGTTTCGAGACAACCGACACTCATTGGGAAGCAATGCAATGAATGTTCTAGTTTGCCTCGGAGATTAGATAAGAGCGGAAAGAAGAAACCAAGGAATGGAACCGGAGCCGAACGA
>NW_025855110.1:0-4926 GCF_002878395.1 Capsicum annuum
ATGGATTGAAACCCAACTAATATCATGAACATGAATTCAATCTAATTCAAATGTGAAAGTTCATAATTCAATAATCTTGTAGTTTTAAAAATGGATTGGTGGACTCTATAGCTAAAAGGAACCCATAGATGAGCACCTAACATACCTTAGAAGATTATTTCTTGAAGTTTCTTGGAGGAAATTCTTAGGCTTGTTCTTGACTTCTTGAACTAGGGTTTTTTGCATCTTTGAGAGAGAATGTTTTATTCTTGAGAGAAAGTAAAGAAATAATGAGATCATAGGTCAATTAGGGCTAGATTTCGTGTTTAGCTTGATTAGGGTCGTGAAAAAGACTCAAATACCCCTGGAATGACTTAAAAATTCATAACTAAAAAACCTGATCCGGGCACCTAGCGCGACGTGCTAATATTGCTCTAAGCCACTGGAAACTAACAATTAGAAATGTGGCTGGTGGTGCAACACGGTGGAATCGCGTTGCAATGCTGAATGTTACCTGGAAGTTCAACGCGATGCGTTGGGATTGCGTTAGAACACTGGAAAAGGATAATTTTGAATTGAGGGCTTGGCGCGATGCGCCAATATCGTGGAGCAACACTGGAAATTTCCATGTGCCATTTGGCTGGCCTACGCGATGCGCTGACATGTATTTTGGCACACTGATTTACAAAAATGGTTCTAACTTTTCGCCCGAGCATCGGATTTGGGTGAATTTTATATCATTGTAATGCTAACTGAATTTCCTATGCATTGGTAAGCTCTAAACTGAAAAATACTGAGTATTTCAAAAAATTTATATTGGATAACTCATGAATTGAGAGTTAGTTTAAGCTAAGGAAATACGGGGTATTACAATATCTTCCCCTTGGGAATATTCGTCCTCGAATGGGACTGGTTAAGCTGAGAAACACTAATAGACTAGGTTTACACATTGAACATGCATGACAAAAGCATGACTACATGACTGAAATTACTGACAAGCTGAGTTCCCTACTGAACATGCATATCTAATGCATGTAATACATGACTAGACCTACTGATAAGCTAAGTTTTCATACCAAACATTCATGAAATGGAACTCGAGAACATGACTGAGTCTGAAATATGATACATGGACTGACTATCATGAACAAAATTAAGCCCTTGAATACATGCCCTAACTTGTGAATGGTCATACGACTGAGACTGGAATGAGAGGGTCAACTTATGAGTACCCATTACTCTAAACTAGATTCGTTATGTAAAGAGAAACTAAAAGTTTTAGGACATGAAAGCTCAGGGGTTATAGTGCATCTCCTCTTTGGGACATTATGTCCCATGAAGAATGCTGACTTGGCCGGGATTCTGAAAAAAACTGAGACGATGCATAAGACACCTATAAACTAAATTGTGACTGAATATTTGGGATCTAAAATTGAGACATGATACATGAATTAGGCTAAAATCATAACCACTAGGATGCTCTATATTGGAATAGTCATATATATAAATTTTTAGATAGTACGACTAATGGAAAAATGGGGAAGACATACAAACTTGTTTGCCTGACTGCTAAACTAAATTACTGGCTTTACGGACTAACTCATATTGAAAACTCATTCCCAACTGGAGCATCTGTTGACACTCTTTCTATAAAGTTCTACTAACTTTAGAAAGTAAGAAAATCTTGGCATGGTCTGAATACGACATCTGGATAACAAATTATGTCATGGCTATATGTAATATGGGTGAGGTCTAGGAAACACCATCTAAGATAGAGTTACCAAGCTTCGTGCACTGAAACTACTAGATTGCCATCCTAGCCATATTTCTCAACTATTCCTTCAATTGTAATTTCTACTTCAACACTGCATTTCACTTGGGACTACTAAAAATATTTGCATGGGAACTGAGCACGAAAGCATAAACATACTAACTTATTTGATTAACTAGATGACTGATAGATGGATATTGGTCATGTAAGATTGAACTGTACTTAACCTGAATAACTGGACTGAAATTATAGAGTACTATGTATCTGAGGTAAGGATTGACTGAGGAACACGAGGTAACTGAGCATGAATTCATAGAAACAGTATTATCTAGGAATGCAATAATAGGTGTATAATATGATTCTAAAATATTGAGATAGTGACAGTTAAATAACTGATAGCTGTAAGCGTTGGTCAAGTAAACCTGAAACTGGACTGAGTTTGGGACTGAATGCTGAACTAAGTAAACTATAAAGTATGAGTACATGATTCATGAGCTGCATGACCTGAATTTAGAGTTTCTGTTTTCATGGAGCATGATTCACAGCACTGAGTGAACTGGAACTCATTATACTAAGAACTATAAGCGTACTTGATTTTTGTTAATATGCACGAATACGAGCTATGATCGTAGAGCTGACATGTACTGTGTGAGTAGATAACGTGATAGCTAAAGTGCAAAACCTTGCACTTAGGTAAGGATAAGTTGGGAATCAACCTCTCTCACTACTTCTCTACACATATGACATTACTACTAAAATCTAAAAGTCTAACTTTGTTACTTGTTCTACCATCTCCTGCATAGCTTAAAGTCATTATTCTAAACTCATATCTCATATCTCTAACTCATTCTGAAGGACTACTCCTGATAATGTAAGGTCCACTGCTAGTACTTCCTTATAATACATAGTTCTTAGCTTTCTATTGCCCCAATAATCACCATACAGCAACCTCAACACTAACTAACTTAGAATTCTGAACCTCTTTTTATACTAGTTCAATCTAGAGATTCAAACATAAATCAACTAAAATTGAGGTACTACCCCTTGCTTTACTGAGTATAAACCCCAAGCCTAGATAGGACAACAACCTATAGGATGTTCTTATCAACTACTAAATTGGCTAAAGTGGTGAATGTAGCTCTGAATTCTGCATGGGGGATGTGCTCATTCAGGGGATCTGCCTGAATAGGTAGAGGGGCTGGCTGATTTCCAGTTCTTATTTCGTTAATTTTTTTTGGAAGGCATGTTCTATAATTGGAAGAAAGAAAAGGATTAGACTGAGAATTTAGCTTGACCTCGTGCTCACTCATATGACATGGATACAGAATAAAGGAAAACTTTTCCTAAAATATCTCATAGCCTCATGTCCATAAGTGTGGCGCGCTACACACCTATGCACAAGACTATGCTAGATGCAGATTTCAGACTTCCTAGGACACTGTTGAATCTTAGTCTTTGATACCAAGTTTGTAATGCCCTGAGTCTGTACCCTAGATGCTACATGGTTCTTATGATCCCGGAGGACCACAAGCTAACCCATGACTGATATCTATTATGAGCACTAAATAGTAATAATGAAATAAATACATAATTATACTGAATTGCCATAAGGTTCAAAAATCTAAATACTGATAAATAATAATATCCGGTAAAAATATCTGAAAACTAAACAACGTCTGAGCTGGTCTAGTCTGAAAGCCTCTAACTGAACTGTCTGAATATGGAGTTTATGGGACCAACCCCCAACTAACTATGACTATTGATCTACAGATAAACTGGATTACTAAAGTAAAATTATTCCCTCAATAGATGAGGACTTACTACTAAATCTGCAACTGCTAACTGGATCTATCTAAGTGTGTTTAGGAACCTGAGCATTCGAACCTATGATATGAGACATCATAGAGCAAAAAAAGAGTATGCAGTCAGTATGAGAAATCTATCGGTATGATAGATGAGGTAAGGCTGAGTGCAAGGGATCATATACATGAGCAGTAACTAACTGAATGATAAAGAGTAACTGAATGTAAGAGTACGTGAGTAACTAATACTACTGAAATCACTGAGTATGCAATACTATGGATATATATAAATATATATTGTATCTGAGCTTTTTTGAAGCTAAGTATTGACTTCTGATAACAGGATAACTAATATCTAAAGTTACTGACAACTGATTTACTGATACTGATTGACTGTGTCTGACGGTTTTGATTCTATAAAACTGAACTGAATTCTAAACTAAGACTGAAACAAAAACTGTGGGAGGTAATAAACTAACCGAAATGCCCCTCTTTGAACTGATTAGGGTCCAACTTGTAACCCAGTCAGAAGACAGTGCCATGAGTACTAACACTGGCTGTAAGTTAACCCTAACTAATCGGGAAGACATTTTGTCGACCCTCTCTAATAGGAAAACTTATGAGAGATGTGTCAACCCTTATATAGTAAGAAGTAGTCTCAACCTACACTGGCTACGTAGTTCTATAACTCAAGGATTGCTACTAAGGGTCAAGCCCTATACTAATAAGAATGCCTCCATCCTTGAGTTCGCTTGGTGCTAAATCCTACTCCCAACTGAAAGACACTGAACTGGTTATACTGAACTGGACTGGACTAATACTGAGTTTACTGAGTTCTCCTAAGTTTTATAGCTGATTGAGAGTACTACTAGTCGTGACATGACTGATACTATTTTGTAACTGACACTAGTTATAGGTAAATAGCTAAATTATTGGGTATAAAATACCCCTAAGACTCGATAGAATAAAAAGGAAAGCTTTGCAAAATCTTGAATAACATAACAATGTTCCCTTGTTCATAAGTCATTCATAGAGATATTTCATCAAACACTTGTAGTACATTAACTTGTACATGAATGGGGAATACATGCTTTCATGGTTTAATGTCACTATTTCATTCAAATAGGCATTTTATCAAACACTTGTAGGGCATAAGCTTGTACATATACTAGCATGTCATGATTCCATCATTTAATTCACATGAATATTCTATCAATTACTTAGGAAGCACGACCTAATGCACATATTCATAGATAATATATAAACATGGCAACTACAATGCCCAACTTGCATTTTCATGGGTTTGACATGCTATTCATATAATTCCCCCTAAATACTATTCTATTTTCATAAATCTTATCATAATCATGGATT
>NW_025855111.1:0-4388 GCF_002878395.1 Capsicum annuum
GAATAAAAATAACAATTTCTAAATAAAATTTAAAATTGTTTTATTATGTGTTTAATTATTAGTAATAATTAATTTTTAAATTATTTTATATCATCATTTGTACTAAAACAATCTAGTTAATTATCTCATAATAATTTCGTGAAATATCCCTACTTTTGAAATATTTTATCTATCTGATCATGTATACCAAATGAATTCTAATTATGACATAGCAGAACAACTCAATTGGCTGAAAAGAGGCTTTAATGTAGTAGCCAAGGCAAAACTATATAAGTAGGAACATCTCTATTATATCTACCTAACTGCATAACAGTTTAGAATAATTACATTATAGCACCGACATTTAGAGTTTCCTAACAAACATCAATTGAAATACATGTCCCTATAGTATAGGTTAAAATCTCGCATAATGTATTATCTAATCCTCCAATTCCTCCCCCAAATTACTCCCATTACTTGAAATCATGTATATCCTCCAAAAATTTTCCCATGTTTCTCCCATTACTTGAAATCATTGGAGAATCCACTATGAGGTTTGTAATAACCTATTTTATCCCCTATTTATTTTATGTAATGCTTTTTTATTTGTCATTACTTCATGTACGTAAAAGATACAAATATATTTCCGAATTATTCGTTAATGATTTGAATTGTATATGTTCCTCTCCCCAACGATGAGATACGTGTCGCGATCTTACCTGTTTATCCCTTTTTAATTTCATTTATCCTAAATAATCAATCTATCTGAAATTAAATTCCACTATCCGATGCATTACCAAACCCAGTCTCATAGAATCTCCTAGAGACGCACACAAAAACACCACGCATCTCTCTCAGTCTCTCATTTTATGTTTCGTTTTCCTTTCATTAATCATTTTCTTGTTCCAAAAGAACAAATTTTTTAATGCCTGCTCCATTTGTTTTCTTCAAAAATCCTAAATTCCTTCTCTTCAAAGTCTGCTCCATCATAATATTTCTGCTCCATTGTCTAAATTGTTTACTTTTCTTTTTAATTTTGTAAATTAGATTTAAAACATGTCCAAAATTAGTTGTGATTCTTTTAGTAATTCAGTGAACACTTGTTATTGTGGTGAAATTGATTTTTGTTTCACTTTAAGGACTCCATCGAACCCCAAAAGAAAATTTTATAAGTGTTCTAAATCAAAGGTATGTTTTAAACAATTATTAATTCATATAATTTGTAAATTTTAATTAGTATGCTTTAAGTTATGATAATATGAAATATTTGTTGTGAAACAGAGTGAAATTGTGATTTTTGAAAATGAAAGATATTCATTCGAAAAATATTTTGGTCCAAATAAACAATTTGAAAGTTATATTGAAAATGACTACGGTGAAAATAAACACTTTGAGAGATTCATTGAATGCGGTTAAGATTGAAAGAGAAGAGCTAAAGCAAAAAATTAAAGTGTCTAGAGGCTATAAACTACTCCAAGGTGAACAAATCAAGAAATTTGAAAGAAAAAGTATTGAAGATGAAGATGTTATTTATTGTTTCATTTATTAATTTGTTGGATTGTTGGTTGCAATTTTCAAGTGATGAGTATGACTGTAAGATTTAAATAACAACGCATCATATCATATTGTCAATCTACTGAATTCGATGTCTTATTTAATTTAATGTACAAATTTAGAACTTGCGATTATTTGTTAACCTCAACAGATAGAGATATAAGTGTTTATGTAAAATCTTTTATCTGGCTATATATTTCTCATGTTTTAATTTTTTTTCAGTATGTTCTTCAATTGACAGAGCTTGAATTTTTAGTTGTTATAAAATGCTTACTCTAGATGCATATGAAATAGGATTAGTGTCTATTTATAATGATGCATGCAAATTCTCATAAGCTAAACATGCATGAATTTATTCACTATCCATTATGTCGATAATTACGAAATTTATAGAAAGCAATAGATCAATGTAATATTTGAAACATTATTCTTTAATTGTACATGAATGTGTATATCCATTCAGGGGTTATTTCCTGTACCAAAGTCTTGAGAAAATCGAAGTAAAAGATTCTTGATTTTGTTCAAAATGATTGAAACTAATGAAAATCGCCAAAGTGTTATCAGGCCTTCTAATATTCATGGAGAAATGGGACATGAAAGAAGGTTTTTAATCCAACAAATGAGAACATAAATGGAGCCCCAACATATCATTGTGAAGTATACAATAAATGATATCACTAACAAGAATGCAGATAATGCTAATAATTCGATTTGTCAAACAATCACGAGGAAGTATTATGCTTCAATGTACTGTTACCAATTTTTAAAAATAAAAAAAAATATGTTGCATATATGACTAGCACGCAATAACAATCAAAAGTCGAAACATGAATCTAAACAACAGTACTTAAAATAAATAATGAAAAATTTCACTAAAGCACAACTTAAAATACCAAAAATACTAAAAATTCCGTCAATTTAAAAATATTATAAGAAATATTTTGTAACGCTCCAAATCTGCACTCGGACGTCACATGGTGCTTAAGATCCCGAAGGACCACAAGCTAACCCATGACTGTATCTGCTGTGAGCACTAAATAATAATACTGACAACATATGCGAAAAAAAATAACTAAAATGCCATAAGGTTCTCAAAAAAACTGAAAATAATACTGAATATTGATGGTAATATTGAAAACTGAACATCTGTCTGAAATAGTCTAGTCTGAAAAGCCTCTACTGATCCGTCTGAATGTGGAGTTGATAGGACAAGCCCCCAACTAACTTCGATTAATGAAATACTGAAGCAACTGTAATACTAGAATAAATAATATCCCCGATGGATGAGGACTTACTACTAAATTTGCTGCTGCTAACTGAATCTGACTAAACGTGGTCAGGAACCTGAGTGTTCAAACCTATGATATGAGACATCATAGCGCAAGAAAGTAGTATGCATCAGTACTTTGAAGGTACTAGTATGTTAAGTGAGGTAGGCTGATATACATGGGTTCATATGCATGAGATGATAACTGACTGAATGAACATCATGAAACAACTGACCGAGAGTACATAAATAATAGAAATTACTGTAAATGCTGATTATGCAATACTGTGCATATATATATATATATATATATATACTATATCTGAGATCATACTGAAACTGAATATTGAGTTCTGATAACTGAGTGACTGATATGTGAGATTATTGAAAACTGTATTACTAATAGCTGGGTGGCTATTTCTGATAGTCCTGATGCTGTAGAACTGAACTGAGTTCTATATTAAGTTTGAAACTGAAGCTGTGGGAGTGTTCATCTAACCGACATACCCCGATTATAAACTGAGTTGGGGTCCAACCTGTGACCTCAGTTAGAAGGGTGCAAGCGGCACGAATACTAACAATGGCTATGTGGATCCACTAAAGAATCACCCTCATCTGGCAGGTGAGATATGTATTACCCTCAACTGGCAGGTGAACATTTTATCAACCCTCAAATGGCAGGTTGATATATTTAACCTATGCTGACTACGTAGTTCTGGAACTAAGGGACTGCTACTAAAGGTCACATCCTCAACTAGCAGGTGAGACCCCATCCCTAGGTTTGCTCGGTGCTGAATCCTACTCCCAAATGAATAGACACTGAATTGATCACTAGACTATAGTAGTCTTGACTGAATTGTTACTGATCGTGCTGACTGACTGAACTGGACTAAGTTCACTGAGTTCTGTAACTGACTGAGTACTACTGTCCGTGATGTTACTAAGACTATTCTGTAGCTACTTTAATTCTAGGTAAACAACTAGATTTTTGGGTATTGGATACCCCCAGGACTCAATAACATCAATAGCAAAACTTGGCAAAATCTTGAAAACATTACATTAATTACTTATTCATCATGAATTCATTTAGACGTTTTGTCAAACACTTGAGAGGCATGAATTTGTACATGAATGGGACCACATGGTAACATGTCATGAATTTACTATTCAACTTACATATGCATTCTATCAAACACTTGAGGAGCATAATTTGTGCTCATAGAAATCATTAAGATATAAACATCATGACTACAACATTCAACTTGCAAATTCAAGGGTTTAACATGAGAATAACATAATTCCACATACATACTAATTAATTCACTTGAAACTTGTAATAAATCTTGATTTGAAAACCAAACATCAATATATACACGAACACAATCCAAATTCAAACATGCTAATCATGGAATCAATAAACTTGTAATATAAAAAAGGTTCTTGAACTCCAAGGGTGGAAGGAAACCCAAGGATGAACACCTAACATACCTTGGTAATTAAATTTGTGAAAATCGTTGGTGTGTTCTTGAAGCTTGAACTTGAAATTGAATAACCTAGGGTTTTGTTCTTGAGAGAATTTGAGAATAAA
>NW_025855112.1:0-1836 GCF_002878395.1 Capsicum annuum
ATGGTTTGATATAAATTTATGTTCCAGGTTTTTTGAACGTTTGACAAGAAGCCCAGACGTGAAGTATGCAGATGCAGTAACCATTTTATGGGCAGTAGAATCAGTTTATCACAATGGTTTTGTGCACTGTTTGGAAGAAGGAAATAACACTCCAGAAGAAATGAAAGAAGGTTGTAAAATATGGGGCAATGAGAATATCAAACAATATTGTCAATCACTTGAAAACATAGCTAATAAAAAGCTAGAAGAAGCATCCAACGAACAAGTATCTAAGAATGAAGTGTTAATTCTCGATTTTCTGGAGAATATTGTTCGTTATTGGAATACCAACCTTGGTGAAACTTGATCAGATCAACGTTTGATATGGTTTCTTGTTACTTATATAATATGTTATCCACTTAGCATCTTGTATACATGTGAAAAATGTACTTTAAAAAATGGATGTTATTATTGTACATGTATTAGCTAGCATGAGTACGTACATAGTAGTGTATAGTGTTGGTTTTGATCAATGATAGTATATGATTATGCTTGCTCCTCCCTTCTTATCAATTTTGGAACCTGTCTTCACTTTCATTCTTTAATTCATTCGTGAAATGGGACTTTGATATATTTGAATCTATTAGTCCAGTCTTATTTAAGACTAGAGGATATGGTACACGGGCTCAATATAGTATCATTCATTATTTTTACAAGTAGTTGTTGAAAGAATCATAAGCTAATTCAAACCAACAACAATAATATTGTGCCTGTTTATTGAATAATCAATAATTATTTCGAAATACATAATTATTTTAATAGATTAAAATAATAAGTCAAACTAAACTAATACAAAATCTAGGATTTTTACCCCGGCAGGCGGGTATATTTCATTAGTGTGACTTGTTATCATCCAATCCAAACTATTTAGGAATATGTTGGTTATTTTATGTTTGATCAATCTATATCTATATCTATAATCTTCTACAATATATTAAAAGTGTGAAGAATTTTAGAAATATATTAAAAGTGTGAAGAATTTTAAAAAAGTGACTTGAATTTTTTCCCCTTCATTAAAAATCTCTGCCATAGACGAAATTGTCGTTTCACTTATTATATATTTTTAAATTAGATAAATTATAATTATATACAAATAACCCTAATAATATATGAAAATTTAGACCCGAAATATATAGAAGTATATTTCATAATCCTGAGGATATTTCAAAAATTAATTATACAATTTTGTTTCCTCCTAAAACTGTCGTATACTTTTGGGTGTTGTCCTAAGTAATTAAGGAGATTAAAAAGAACAGAAGTTAGTTCCTGTGAAATACTACTACCTGATTTTGTTTCCTCTTAAAACTGTGGTATATATTTGAGTGTTGTCGTAAGTAATTGAGAAGAGTAAAAAAGAAAAGAAGTTAAGTTCGTATGAAATACTGCCTTAAAGTGGAACTTTTTCATGTGTTAGTAAATCATGAGTAAAAACTTGTGGTGTCTTGGGATGAAAGTAATGTGTTAAAGGTGTACGTTGCAGTCCTTTATATGTATATCTTTTCTTTTTCACTTAGATTATATATGAGATCATTATGATTTTGTAAATTTTAATTTATTTTAATGGTGAGCCTATTCCATATGTACTCATGCTCGATGAGCATTAAGCTCTCAAAGAGATCTTCATGGTATCTTGGTACTCAATGTATTAAAATCTAAGGAATGGTATCAATCACTTTAAGTTTGTGCGCCATAGGAAGCTCGGCTCAAATTCAACACAGTTGGGGTTAGTATGTTAATTGAGTTCTATTTATCTAATTAGTTTACTAATTGTCTTTTTAATATTGTTGTAGTTCTTTT
>NW_025855113.1:0-3246 GCF_002878395.1 Capsicum annuum
GTAGGGTTAAGTTTAGGGACGTGTAAGGAGTGTTAAAAGAATTAATTTCCCTTAAAATAACTCAAAACGGAGTGTTTTGGGCACCTGGAACTGACTTAGGCAGCGCCCAAGTGATCGCCTATGCTTGGGTTGGGTGGCGCCTAACCAATCACCTATGCTTGGGTTGGGTGACGCCTAACCAATCGCCTATGCTTACTATCTCTCACGAAAATGGGCATAACGTTTTGTTCGGGTATTGGATTAAGGAGAAATTGGTATCGTTGGAAAGCTAATTAGATTCTCTACAATTTAGTAGGTCTAAATCAGCTAAAATACCACATTAACATCGAGTTATACTCGTTCAAATATGACCCTTGCAAAATCGAACACTAAAACTTGATGGATTCAAAAACTCATAGCTTGTATTACCTTAAGTGACTCATATGAACATGCTTAATGCATCATAAGCTATGCTATCACTAGGATATTCATTATAAGTCATGTACTCAAGTATGAATCATAGGATAGGGGATTTCATACGTAGGAATACTTATTCACTTCCTAGCTTAGAAACATGCGGGGTATTACAATATCTCCCCCTTGGGAACATTCGTCCTCGAATGAGAATTTACTGAGAAGGGATACAAGACAATAGAACCTGAACTAAACATGAAGAAATGAAACTTGATCTCATGACTGGCATGCTAAACATACTGAACTCGTGCATATTTGATGCACGGACAACTGAAACATGAATGCATGATTGAGTATGAAATGGTTAATAGGTACCAAGTTTATACTGAAAACGTGAACATAAAACTTAATAAACTTAAGGAGAACTGTTACCTTGATCTTGATCTGAATTGGCGAGGAAGAGGTGATGATACTTGGTACGCATATCTTCTTTTGCTTCCCAAGTAGCTCCCTCATGAGACTGATTTCGCCAAAGAACCTTGACTAGAGGGACTTCTTTGTTCCTCAATCTATGAGTCTGATAATCTAAGATTTTGACTGGGATATCTTCATAGGAGAGGCTGTTCTGAATGTCAATGCTTTGAATAGGGACAACTGCTGGGTCACCTATGCACTTCTTTAGCAAAGAGACATGGAAGAATGGATGGACTGAGGCTAGATCTGAAGGCAACTCAAGCTCATAAGCTACCTTGCCAAAGCGACAAAGAATTCTGAAGGGACCGACATACCGGGAATTGAGTTTCCCTTTCTTGTCGAACCTTTTCACTCCCTTTATGGGAGAGATCTTAAGATAGACATAGTCATTGACCTCAAACTCGAAATCCTTTCTACGAACATCTGCATAGGACTTCTATCGGCTCTGATCAGCCCGGAGTCTCTCTCTGATCAACTGAACTTTCTCTAAGGCATCAAATACCAAGTCAGGACCTATGATTGAGGACTCACTAACTTCGAACCAACCAATTGGAGATCTACATCTCCTACCATAGAGAGCTTCGAATGGAGCCATCTGAATACTAGAATGATAGCAATTATTGTATGCAAACTCAATCAAAATGGTCGTCCCAACTTCCCTTGAAGTCAATTGCACACGCCCTTATCATATCTTCAAGAGTCTGAATGGTCCTCTCTGCTTGACCATCGGTCTGAGGATGAAATGCTGTGCTGAGATAGACTTGGGTACCGAGACCCTTTTGGAATACTTTCCAAAAGTGAGAAGTGAACTGGGTACCTCTTTCTGAGATGATAGATAGTAGAACACCATGTAACCTGACTAACTCCCTAATTTAGAGTTTGGCATAAACCTCGGCAGAATAAGAAGTATGAATAGAAACTGACTTGGTCATTCTATCTATAATGACCCAGACTGAATCATGCTGATGACATGTTCTAGGCAAACCCGTCACGAAGTCCATGTCAACTTCTTCCCACTTCCAAGTAGGAATAGTAAACTCTTGCATGGAACCACTAGGTTTTTGATGCTCTATCTTAACCTGCTGACATGTAGAGCACTTAGCCACAAACTTTGCAATATCTCTCTTCATCCCACTCCACCAATAGATCTCCTGCATGTCGTGGTACATCTTAGTGGCCCCTGGATGAATAGAGTATCGTGCACCATGTACTTCTGCAAGTATTCGCTGCCTCAATTCATCTACACCTGGAACACATAGACGACCCTGACAACGAAGAACACCATCTCCCCCTTGGGAGAAAACCTCGACCTTCTGATTCTGAACTGACTCTTTGAGCTTGACAAGGCTAGGATCCCTATCTTGTTTCTCTTTCACCTCGAAATCTAGAGATGACTCTGAACTACTATGAACATATACACCACCCTCTGAAAAATCGACTAAGCGAACGCCTAGTCTGGCAAGCTGATGGATCTCCTGAGCCATCTTTTTCTTACTGTCCTCAATGTGAGAAATACTACCCATGGAGAGTCGACTGAGAGCGTCGGCCACAACATTGGCCTTGCCAGGATGATAAAGAACACTCATGTCATAATCCTTCAAGAGCTCTAACCACCTTCTCTGGAGAAGATTGAGATCTTTCTAGGAAAAGAAATACTGGAGGCTTTTATGGTCTGTGAAGACATCTACATAAACTCCATAGGGATAATGCCTCCAAATCTTCAAGGCATAAACTGCCGCTGCTAACTCAAGATCATGAGTAGGATAATTCTTCTCATGTGGCTTTAACTGTCTGGAGGCGTAGGATATGACCTTAACATGTTGCATGAGGACACAACCTAAACCCACTCTAGATGTATCACAATAGACTACAAAACCATCTAAACCATTTGAAATAGCTAGAACTGGAGCGGAGGTGAGTCGAGTCTTCAACTCTTGAAAGCCCTTCTCTCATGAATTTGACTATGTAACTTAATCTTCTTCTGAGTCAATATGGACATGGGAGATGCAATAGAAGAAAATCCCTGGACAAACCGTCTATAATAGCCGGCTAAACCCAAGAAACTCCTAATATCTGATGGAGATACGGGTCTGGGCCAGTTTCTTACTGCCTCGATTTTCTGAGGATCTACTCTAATTCCATCACCGAAAACAATATGAACAAAGAATTCTACTGATCTTAGCCAAAATTCGCACTTGCTGAACTTAGCGAGTAACTGGTGATCCCTAAGAGTCTGAAGAACAATCCTGAGATGGTTTGCATGATCACGCTCTGTGCGAGAATAGACCAGAATATCATCTATGAAGACTATGATAAAAATGTCCAAGTACTTCTTGAACACACGGTTTATCAAATCCATAATAGCTGCAGGGGCATTGG
>NW_025855114.1:0-4797 GCF_002878395.1 Capsicum annuum
TCTCACTTCATGTCTAAGCGTTTCTTGATCCAAATAACTTGGTTTCTAGGTTCTAATGAACTTACAAAAGGATATTAAATGGAATAAATGTGGGGTGTTACACATTGTATCAAATGACCCCATTTTATGATTCTAAACTCGTAGAAAATCTACTACAATTGTGTAAAAACTTTGAGGTTCTATATGTAAATAAAATATTAAAATATTTATGATAATCATTATTAAACAAAGCAAATTATAAGAACTTTTAAGTTCGTCAACTATTTTACTTTAGGACAACATAACTTTAGTGCCAAAATGTTTCTTAATCTCATCAAAAATCGCTTGGGGGTTTCACAAAATCACAAGATAAAAAAAAATAGAAAAATCTTTGGAACCTCCTTGTTCCACTATTAGCTTTGTTAATTATTAAATAAGTTATTAATAAGGATATTTCATTTTTTTCGGTACATAAAATTATTAATCTAAACATGTAACGTCAAAATGGTAATAAAATTATTAAATTCCTTTTTTAGTGGTAATTAAAATTCAGGTATAAGATTTAAATGAGATTTAAACATACAATATCACAATACATGTATAATAACATCTCTCTATAATAGCCATAAATTTTTGGACAAACGCTATGACTATATAGAGGTTTGGTTGTACATTACATAATTATTTATACAACATTGATCCATTTTATATACATTAAACATATATGTGGTCATTTTTATTGTAATCTTTTTTTGTTGCTAGTATATTTTTTGTGTTATTTTTATGTAAAACATGAATTGCTATAAAATAATATAGAAAGAATAGGAATAATAACCCAGAGAAAAGAGGAAACTTCTTTATTTCTCTTGATGGATGAGAAATTAATTACAATAAAGAGCACCCCTTTATTTGTAGAGAAAAATTGACTTAGACCTAAAGTTAAGGCTCTTAAATTTTTATCAAAAGATAGACATTCAGGATAACTTGATAGACATTCAGGATAACTTGATAGACATTCTCTATAAATTAAATATACTTAAAGCACTTCTCTGGAATGTTTAAGTAATAGATAATGCGTAACATTAAGAAAAAACTAATGAAAGAAAATTAGTAAAGAAAAAAGTAGTCCACATCTCTAACAATATACATTTTGATTGCCTTATTAAAACTCTTTAAAGAAAAACCCATTCAGACAAATCCTTATTAGAGAAAAAGATTACATCATGTAGTAACTCCTCCCGATGAAAAACATCAATTTAAAAGTTTGATTCTTCACATTTCATTCTTGTGCACTATCTTTTTGATATTTGTAGTTTGTAGAAACTTGGTGAATAAATCCGTCATACTGCCAGTAGACGAATCTTTTGCACAATGATATAACCATTTTTTAGCTTGTTTATGTAGAAAAAATCTTTGAAAAAAAGTTTTTTGTCTTTCTTTTTTCATGAATCCTCCCTTTAATTATGTTGTACATACTACATTTTCTTTATATATAATCATGGGTACTTTGTCAAATTTCGAATGATATTTTTTCCTGTGAGATGTATCATTGCCTTAAGTCATAAATATTTTCGGCTTGGTTCATGAATAGATATTATCACAACATAATTTAAATGTCATTTAAATTAATATGATACAACGGTAACCCTTCATGACAATATGTTAGTATCTTATCATTATGTTAATCATATTAATATAATGTATATTAAAAAATATGATAGTATTTATCAGGGTAAACACAATTATTCATGGGATTTCATTATTGCAAATGATCTTATTTAAGCATCACCGTTATGAGTAAAATAATACTATATTCATCGTGATGGAAAGATTTATAAATGGATAAATTGCTCTAGATATGATACTTCAGAACTTGTTCAATTCTACAAATTCCTCATTTCAGCGTCTTTAAGTAGATAATCTACTACTATTGGAAGCTCTTCAAGAGTTGTATTAATATTCATTAACGTTTTTCTCATAAATCAACCTTGATGGTTTAATCTTTATGAGGATTACAAATAAGTTTTTCAAGAACTTGTATATGCTTCAGACGTTTTGGATGTCAGGACTCAAGTGTGTTCTCTAGGTGTGAAAGGCACTTGAAACCACAAGTAGCCCCAAGTGGATCATTGTCATAGCCTATCTATAAAACACATTCGTACAGTGTCTTTCATTTGCAATATGCAAGTGATCTTATTTCTGTAACTTCAAAAATGAGAAAAACTATATCATGTTAATAGTGATGAAAAAATGTATCATTGCATCAATTGCACCAGACATGGTACTTCAAAGCCAGTTAAATTCTTCAAATTCAACATTTTAGCTTCTTTAAGTTGAATCAACTACATTTGGAAAATCTCCAAGAATTAAATAATGTTAATTAACGTGATTCTAGTATATCAACCTTGATTGATTTAATTCATATGATGATTATAAACAAGTTTTCTAATAACTTGTATATTCTTAATACATTTTTAGTGTCACGCTCTGAATATAGTTCCTTGGTACGACCAGAATTCAGAATTACTAATAGCCTCATATGGACCCTTAGACTAGAACATCTATAGGAGAACAATATCTCAAAAAGATGTGAAAGTTGTGTAATCATGGACTCAATTCTA
This sequence comes from Capsicum annuum, assembly GCF_002878395.1. Lineage (NCBI taxonomy): Eukaryota > Viridiplantae > Streptophyta > Magnoliopsida > Solanales > Solanaceae > Capsicum > Capsicum annuum. Next base: position 2,601 of record NW_025855114.1, read on the forward strand.
TAATAAGAATGAATATAAAGGTGAGTTGTGATGAACCAATTCGACACCCTAAACGTGACATGGTTCTTAGAGGCACAAGTAATATGAAGCTAACCTATGGCTTGACTGACACTAATAACACTGAGAATAACTTATTATTTGATACAAAAGCTAACTAATTTTCTAAGAATTGTAACTCCATAATAATGTCGTGTTTGGATGAACATAAAAATTGATAGTAGAAATCAGAGTCTACAAGGAAATACTAAAACTGAACAACCTGAATATCCGATTTTATGTATGAAAGTCTCTACTAATAGATAAGATTCTAGGAAAATCCCCCAACTAACTCTAAATATCCATAACAAAAAGATAATACTAAAAGGAAAAATCATAATTCTCATCCTCAGACAATGAGGAATCACCACTTCCAATTGTTGAGGTGGAACTTAAGAGTACTAACCGTAAGCCTGATGTTGAGTGTCCGAACCTATATGAAGATATGATACAACATAAAGAGTGTATATAATCAGTATTTTAAATGTATTTCGAATGTGATATATGCAACTATAAAATAATATAACATATTGGAGATTGCTGATATGCTAATTTGAAATTCAATACTGGACGCAAAACTAAACTATAGTACAATGTCCCTTTTATATAGTATATAAATTGGTATGAATATAAAACTACAAAGTCATAGTTTGAAAGTAAATAAAACTAAACTAAAGGTCATGTACAAATATCTAGTCTGAATCTTTCAGGGTGCCTGTTAATAGGCATAAACCACCTGAGTTAAACGCACAATCCAATGTATACAACATATGAAGAAGGCCAAATATACCTAGCCAATGTATAAAAGCATGACTGGTATGATTACTGAAATGATGTCCAATTGGGAGGGATAAATACCCTATGGTGGTCATGTAGTTTTGGGACATAAATGTGTTGATCCCTAATCAAAGTCGATAGTAAGTATTACTTCTATTCTTGTTTACACGTTTAGCTAATGAAACTAACTGAAACTAAGTCAAAATATGCAGTATCTAAAAGTATCCAAAATGTTTGTATAACTAAAAATGTGCTTGAAATCTAAAAGCTAAAGCAAATTTGTTGTTTATGCTATAATCAACAATTATTGGGAACGTGTGTTCATAACACATCAAGTTTTCTGAAAATAAGGTTTATTCATGCCAAACTACTAAAATACCAAACTGAATATTAAGTCATTAATTTTTTATGTTATGCAATATATCAAATCTTGGCAAAAATACATAATTGTGCTATGAAATTGTAAGGGAACTCAAATAATAGAGAAATCTTGAACTGCTTGAAAACTCTAATCTCTGATATATGAAGAATTTCAAATATTTTATGTTATTTGGGACTCAAAGGGTGAAACATACCTATTAATGAAACCCCACATACCTAGAAGCTGAGTTCTTACCAAGAAAATGGATGATTCTAAACTTAAAAAGGTAACCCTAGCTTCATGGGACGAGAGAGAGTTTGAATCGTACTTCTAATATTTTTCTAAGTGTTTGGAGAAGTAATGAGGGAAATACGCATCCAATTCTTTTCAACCCTTCCATAACAATCCTTAAAATAATGTAGTATAAGTTTAGGAGAGAAGATAAATACAAAAATACACCTAGGAAATTGTCACAACCCGAACCAAGAAGTGGCCGTGATGGGTATCTCAAGTCCCATGTTTATCAAAGACACCCCCATCACCAAACCTAGTCAGCTTAACAACCTCAAGTGTCGGATGAATTTCCAAAATATAACAAGATATACCAAAATGAGACTAATGATAACTCATGAAATATCAAACCAATCCACCAAACAATGTACTAAACCAACACACCAAAGTCTACAGTAATCCAACAAAGTATGTACAAATTCAAAGTCAATAAAATATCAAGACATGCCCCCGTTAATAGCCAAAGTAGAATATATGCAAAGTCTAAGAGATATAACAAAAAGACCATGAAATGAAGCCTTTCGAAGTATGAAAACTCACCACTTCTGTGTCAACTCCGGAACCACTAAAACATGTGGTCATGCATGGAATACCCTATATTTCTTTAGCATGATTTAAGTTCCAATACATGAGCATTCATACATAATATTTTTGAAATTCCCATTATTTTTATTTTAGAGCCTTCTATTGCATAGGAAATTCAATTAGCTTTCCAACGATGTAAAATTCACC